>NC_061116.1:215094138-215105224 GCF_002878395.1 Capsicum annuum | reverse complement strand
GTATGCACGTAATATATAAGTGCGATTTAGTGGTTTATTTTATTATCCAGAAAATTCAGCCTTCTCCACATTGTACTCTCTTTCCATTATAGTGAAACCTCCTCTGCCTCTGCCTGTGGTTTTTCCCGCAAGGGTTTCCATGTAAATCTGTGTGTTCTTCTTGTTTTTCTTTTACTTGTAGTTTGATTATTCTGTCCGAATCCTAACAAACCGGTATCAGAGCTTGGTTGATTGTTTTCTCGGGGATGGCAACCATGAAGTATGATATTCCACTGTTGGATCGCAACATCAAATTTTCATTATGGCAGGTTAAGATGCGGGATGTGCTCGCACAGATGGATTTGGACGATGCTCTATTAGGGTTTGATAAAATGCCCTCATTGTGGACGGATGAGGACAAATGGCGTAAGGATCAAAAGGCTCTATCTCAGATCCACCTTCATTTCTCCAATCAGATTCTATAGGATGTTTTGAAGGAGACCGCTGCCACTGCGTTGTGGTTGAAACTGAAATCTTTATGCATGACGAAGATCATAATAACTAAGTTGCATCTCAAATAGCGACTTTATTCCCATCGTATGTCTGAGGGTGCGTCTTTGGAAGATCACCTATCTGTCTTTAAAGAAATCATCTCTGATTTAGAGACTCTGGAGGTTAAGTACTATGAAGAAGATTTAGGGTTGATTTTGTTGTGTTCGTTGCCTGCATCATACACGACCTTTAGGAATATAATTTTATATAGTCGTGATACCCTAACCATAGATGAAGTCTATGATGTGTTATTCTCTAAGGATAAGATGAAGCATCTTGTGAATGGGTCGGAGACTTAAGGAGATGGTCTTATTGTTCGAGGAGAAAGGACTCGTGAGAGGAATTTTGGCGGTGATGACAGGAATAGGTCGAAATCCAGAAACAGAAATAAAACCTGTAATTACTGCAAGAAGAAGGGCCATATCAAATCTGAGTATTGGAAGCTATAATAGAGAGAAAAGAGAAGCTCCAAAACCGAAGGGAAACCAACCAGAGAAGTCCGGTGAAGCCAGTTTTGTGGAAGATGGTGGTAGTGATGGAGAACTCTTGGTAGTCTGATGGTAACTCCAAACCCTTTGTTAATTCAGCTTGCACGTTTCATATATGTCGTAATCGGGATTGGTTTACAATATATGAAACAGTTTCTAAAGGTGCTGTGTTTTATGGAAAATAACATACCTTGTAATATAGCTGGTATTGGAACAATCAGGATCAAGATGTTTGATGGGGTTGTGAGGACACTTGGTGATGTGCGGTATGTCCCAGACCTGAAGAGAAATCTTATTTCCTTGAGTACCCTTGATTTGAACGGTTATAGGTAAACTGGTGAAGGTGGAGTCCTAAAGGTTACTAAAGGTGCTCTTGTTGTGATGAAGGGACAAAGAAAGTCTGCAAATTTGTATATCATGCAAGGCTTTACTATTACAGGTGATGCAGATGTTTCTACCTCCTCTCTATCAGAAAGTGACGTTGCTAAACTTTGGCATATGCGCCTGGGGCATATGAGTGAAAAACGAGATGAGTGAACTAAGCAGGAGAGAACATCTTGATGGGCAGAGTATTACCAAATTGGAGTTCTGTGAGTACTGCGTATTCGGGAAGCAGAAGAGAGTCAGATTCACTAAAGGCATCCATTCAACTAAGGGCACACTTGATTACATTAATTCTGATATCTGGGGTCCTGCTAGAGTACCTTCTAGAGGAGGCGCTAATTACTTGTTGACTATTATTGATGACTATTCCAGAAAAGTTTGGGTGTTCTTTCTGAAGCAAAAGAATGATGTGTTGCCTACTTTCAGGGAGTGGAAGACTATGATTGAAAAGCAGACAGGGAAGCAGGTAAAATGCCTTTGGATCGATAATGGTTTAGCGTTATTCTAATGAATTTAATGCTTTGTGCAAGTCAGAAGAAATTGTGAGGCACTTGACAGTTCATCATACTCCGCAAGAGAATGGTTTGTCCGAATTAATGAATAGGACTATAATGGAGAAGGTGTGTTGTATGCTCTCTAATGCTAGTTTACCCAAGTCTTTTTGGGTCGAAGATGCTTCTACGACTTGTCTTCTTATTAATCACTCTCCCTCAGTCCCGATTGATAAAAATACTCCACAAGAGGTATGGTTTGGTACTCCTGCTAGTTATTCTGATTTGAGGATATTTGGATGTCCTATGTATGCTCATATTGATAATGGAAAGCTGGAACCTAGATCTTTCAAGTGCTTATCTATGGGTTACAAGCCTAGTGTTAAAGGTTAGAAGCTTTGGTGTCCAGAAAGCAGAAAGGTTATAATTAGTAGGGATGTTATGTTTGATGAAACTGCCATGCTTCAGGCTTCCTTCGATTCTAGTGCTTCGCCTCCAAATAAGCTTAATGACATGAATTAGCTGCAGTCAAGCACCTGCGTTGAATTGCAGATTGGAGCAAAGACTACACCAGTGCCCACTTCTCAGTCTAGCTTGGAGATACAGAGTGGTACTATTTCTTCTTCACCATCAGTAACGCCATAATATTCTATTGCTAAAGACAGGCCTAGAAGAGATAGTAGACCTCCTAGAAGAATGCTGAAGCTGATTTGGTTGCTTATGATTGAATATAGCAGAAGGTATTGATTCCAGTTAAGAACCTTATTCTTACTCAGAGGCAATTAGTTGTGATAATTCTGGCTGATGGATGATTGCTATGCAGGAGGAGATAGAATCACTTCATAAGAATGACACATGGGATTTGGTGAGATTACCTAAAGATAAGAAAGCTATCCATTATAAGTAGGTATTCAGAAAGAAAGGAGGAACATTGGGAGTTGAAGATGCTAGGTACAAAGCAAAACTAGTTGCTAAAGGTTACAGTCAGGTCCAGGTGTTGATGTCATAGATAAATTTTCTCCAGTTGTAAAGCATAGTTCAATTCGAGCCTTGCTTGGTATTTTCACTATGCATGATCTTAAGCTTGTGTAGTTAGCTGTCAAAACTGCATTCTTACATGGAGAACTTGAGGAGGATATCTATATGCAGCAACCAGAGGGTTTTGTAGTCTCAGGAAAGGAGGACTATGTATGCTTGCTGAAAAGGTCTCTTTATGGCTTAAAACAGTCTCCCAGGCAGTGGTATAAGAGGTTTGACTCTTTTATGACCTCTCATATGTTTTGGAGTAGTAGTTTTGATAGTTGTGTCTACTTCAAGGAGGTAAGTGATGGTTCGTTCATGTATCTTCTCTTGTACGTTGATGATATGTTGATTGCAACAAAAGATATAAGAGAGATAATAAAATTCAAAGCCCGGCTCAGTAAGGAGTTTGAGATAAAGGATCTAGGAGCAGCAAAGAAGATCCTTGGCATGAAAATTATGCGGGATAGAGAAAAATGTAAGTTATATTTGAGTCAGAAAAAGGTATATTGAGAAAGTGCTTCATAGGTTCAATATGCAAAATGCCAAACCTGTAAGTACTCCATTGGCAGCTCACTTCAAACTCTTGGCCACTTTATCTCCAAAAACAGATAATGGGCGTGTCTATATGTCTCGAGTTCCATACTCTAGTGCCGTCGGGTCTCTTATGTATGTGATGGTGTCTTCCCGACCAGATTTATCTTATGCCGTCAGTGCAGTTAGCAGATACATGGCAAATCCTGGCAAAGAACATTGGAAAGCAGTTTAGTGGATTTTTAGATACTTGCATGGATCTGCTGATGTTTGTTTGAAGTTTGGGCGAAATAGAGATGGAGTAATCGGGTATGTTGATTCTAATTTTGCAGGAGAACATGATAAAAGGAGGTCCCTTATAGTTTATGTTTTCACCATTAGTGGTTGTGCTATTAGTTGGAAAGTTACCTTACAGACTATGGTTGCTTTGTCAACTACTGAGGCAGAGTACATGGCTATTACAGAGGCTTTCAAGGAAGCTATTTGGTTGAAGGGTCTATTTGGTGAACTTAGCAAAGACTTACAGATTACTACGGTCTTTTGCGACAGTTAGAGTGCTATCTTCCTTATGAAAGATCAGATGTTTCACGAGAGGACAAATCACATCTATGTTCGATAAAATTGTGCGTCAAATTATTGCTCGTGGTGATATTGTGGTGTGCAAGATTACTACTCATGATAATCCCACTGATATAATGACCAAGACGCTACCAAGTAACAAGTTTGAGCATTGCTTAGACTTGGTTAGTGTTAGCTATTAAAATGTGCCCTTAGGGGTTTTTGTGGAAGAGGTGGAGAATTTGTCTTGGAATGGATTTGAGTTCTGAATTATAATTCGTGTCAAGGTGGAGAGTTTGTCTTGAAATGGATTTGAGTTCTGAATTAGAATTTGTGTCAAGGTGGAGATTGTTAGAGTTGTGACCCGAATTTTTGTTGATGGACCTTTCTGTTTTTGGGCCTAGGACGTATTTGTATGCATGTAATATATAAGTGTGATTTAGTGGGTTATTTTATTATCTAGAAAATTTAGCCTTCCCCACATTGTACTCTCATTCCATTATAGTGAAACCTCCTCTGCCTCTGCCCGTGACTTTTCCTGCAAGGTTTTCCACATAAATCTGTGTGTTGTTCTTGTTTTTCTTTTACTTGTGGTTTATTTATTATGTTTGAATCCTAACAGCCACAATGATGGACACTCAAAGCACCTGAAAATGAGGTCTTATTTTTATTGCCTTTTTTAAGGCACATTGTTCACATGTCATGCCATACCACTTCCTTTAATATGCAGAATATCCAGTACCCAGCTCTAGCTAACACTCGGTGACCGGTGTGTAGGGCTTAGCTTACTGATCTTATGTTATTTACTTTTTGGCCATTTTCGTAACACCCACCCGTTGTTGTATGGTTATGTATTTGGGTGGAGTTTGGAACTTTTTAAATACATGGTTGTAACGAATATCACTCATCAATGACGGGGACCCTCTAATTGCTCTTCTACCATGCAACCATCTTGCCACGGTAGATGGTTTTTACAAATTAGTCTCAGAAATGGTAATGTACAAGAGCCTGTGTGCTGTGATTGATGTCACTAACCATCTGTTGGATTACCACGTCTCCGGCATTTTGACTTGTGTCAATGGAACCTCTAGCTGCTACGATTTTTATGATTTAGAGGTTTTGGAAGGGAAAAGATTCTAGAAGGAAAGAAGATTTTGGAGGATTTGGAAGTGTATAGTTGGGTAGTATCTAAGATTTTGGAGGATTTGGAAGGTTAATCTAAGTTTAGTAATGTCATGACCCGAACCGGGGCCCTGGCCGTGACGAGCATTCCCAAACCCGAAGGCCTGGAACGCCCTCTGTCCATCTGGTAATCATGCACATAATTCATATGATCAAAGTAATACGTAATAGACAAAATAATACGGAAACATGGTCAACAATTTAAAATTGTTATAGGCCTGAAAACATGCCCGACAATATTTAATAAGCATCTGCAACAGTCTGCGAAATCTCTACTGAAATACTATCTGAATAACTGGGACAAGGCCCCCAGCAGAGCAAAAGCCATATTGAAATAAATACCTAAATGACTACGCCTTCCGAAGCAAAGAAGGCTCACCAACTGAACTCTGAGACAATACTATCTGTAGACTCTACTGAGGATCTGGACTTGGGAGGAAGGGGGGGTCAGCACAATTTTACTGGCACGCGAAGCAATCAAAAATAGAGTAATTGAACATATATATAAATATATATATAATACGTGAGATAAAATTTTCATCAAACATTATGCATAAAACAGTTTTTGAAAAACACATGGGCACCTTCTGAAAACATGTAACCTGTCTGTAAATCTCAAACTTTGATCTGTGTATTACTTTTGAGTTAGGTGGTATCCCCTACAAGTCTGATATTCCGCGGGCGGTATGGAATCCGCCATTGACTCGGCAGGGAAGCCTCCAACCCGAGTATGCCGCAAAGGTTAGAGTTCCTGAATCTGATATGCCACACGACATTTAAGTCAGCGTATAATAATATACCCGGGTCAGCAAACCACGGTTTTAGGCAATGAGTTGCTTGAACACCAGCCCTCTTCAGGGAACCACCTAACATCTTTGTATGCCCATTTTTAACCTTATCTGCACATGCAACATTCTGAATGTCTAAAATTATGATAGTTTGAAGTGTCTATTAGTCTAAGTCTGATATGACATTGGTCTGAATTGGTATCGTCATACCAAGACTTGCAAGTCATGATTTCTGAGCCAAAATACATTAAGCTAAATCTTTCATTTAAAGCATAATTTAGACCACCAAAAACATGCAATTGATATAGAAGATTTCGTATTTCGAAACTCAAGTCAAAATCATGCAAAAATTTCAGCAACATATGGTGGTCTAGTGCCTTTAGGAAATCCATGCACTCTTTCATTACATGCATTATGAACATTAAACATTCATGCTAGATTCCCTCTTTAGTGATTTAAAACCACCTTTAAATCATAACAAGAGTTCGATCATTTTATATAGTGCCTTTCAAGGATGCATTGCAAAATAATTCATATGCTATGAGAAATCTGAAAAATTCATAATAAGAGGAAATTCACCGAAAATCATGCTCTCAATAAGAATTCATTCTTAAATACATGGTTTCATACATTCATGTTCTCAAATCACTTTGGAAAATGTCAAAAGACCAAAACAATGATGTTAAAACATTTAATACATGAATATATACATAGATTCAAAAACCTCATTCTAAAATATAAATTTTCTATGCCCATGAGAATTTAGAAAAACCCCGCGTACCTCTATTTCGAAAAATAATGGGTGCTTCTTGAAGTCTGTGGATTGGGGATTCCGAATCTCTAATCAATTTTAAAAACCCACGGTTGAGTCTTGATTTATTTGGGTTTTTAGTTTGAAACCCTTGGGAGTGTTCTTGAGAATTTTTAGATGAATGTGGATGTATTTTAGAGAATTGAGGACTGAATTTCGTGTTTATGGCTGAATAAGGGTGGGAAAAGGACCATTTTGCCTCAAAAACGGAGTGTTTAAGTCACTTGAAACCATAAGATATGCACCACATATGATATCGCATATATTTACATAGGAGCCACATATGATATCGCCTATATTAACATAGGCGCCACATATGATATCACCTATATTTACATAGGCGCCGCATATGCTATCGCATATGCTTTCCAGTGGCCATGTGCGATTGGTTAGGCGATGCATACTACTTTGAAAGGCCATAACTTATTGCTCGGATGTCGGATTTTTAAAAAATTGGTATTTTTGGAAATTTAACTCGAAGACCTATTATGTGACACATAGTTGGCTCTCTAATTCGACATATACAGAGAGTTATGGTCGATGGAAGCTGACACAAATTACAACATACACTAAAACTTAATCGATAGAAATAGTTTCAACTCTTCCTTGAGTTGAAGGACCTCTATGGTCTAAATTCATGCTCAAATGGATTCATATATTACATAAACATGCCAAATTGGCATAGGATTTAAGGCTCTGGGATTATCAACGCATTAGAGTCATGGTTTTTATTCTATCCCGAAATGCGGGGTGTTACAAGTAATTAACTATTTCAAAATGGGGGAGTACAACTATATTTTTGTTTGCTAATAACGTTTTAACATTGTGTTGAGGGTGAGTCAAGGCCTAATATCAGGTCGAAAGGCATAGTAGATGGACAACGGGTGAATATTCCTGCACTGCCCTTTGTTGGTCCCGAGGGATGGAGGATTCTAGCTTAGCCAAAAGATGGTTATTGGTTCAAGAACGTTAGCTGTACCTATTTTTTTAGGGTAAGAAGGGGTAGACAAAATGCCTCAGAAAACGTTCAAATACCAGGTACTACAACACTAAAGTTACCCATTCCATACTTCCAGGAAAAGCTCGAACGACTTTGAACAATCTCCAGCCTGGAAAACTAGTGAACTCTTAAAACTAGGACTTTGTTCACCTTTTATTTCTTTCGTACCTTCTTGTCTTAGGCTTCTGTTGTTTTTGGGTACACAATCTATATGTTTGCACAAACACTTCAACAAAAGTTCAAGACTATATCAAGAATACCTATGAAGTTTTTAACACCTTCAACATAAGTTCTTCAAGAACTATCAAAGAAGTATGTTATTTAAGGAAATAAGATGATGATGAAATAAAACCAAATCCTTCGATTTCACGGAGTGTCCTTAAAGAATAAATTTCCATCAAGTACTCGAGGTTGCATAATTTTTTCTCCAAGGATAAAATACGAGAATTAGAATGTAGTGGTACCTCAAACCTTCCGATTCTTCAAACACACTCAATGGTAGATGATCAAAAAGAGTATTTTAGAAGTATAAGAATCTTTTTAATGCAAGAATTTCGTACTTCTTAAGGAAAAATGTTCAGGTATTTATAGCCATCAAATGCCCCTCCGGAAAGGAAGCAATGGTTCATGAAAGGGAATCATTTTGGAACAGTCATGTCTGTCCATTCAAAAACAATATGACTTTTCACATCCGACTGAAACGTCATGCCTTTTTCAAAATAATGTATCTTTTCCTCGAACGGTTGCATCCCTTCATTTTTCATTCACACCAATTGAACCAACAATTCCCTACATGAATGGGGAATAACTACTCTTTATAAAAATTTACAGACAAGTATGTGATAAACAAGCAAAAATTGATTGCATCTGGATAAGTGGATTTTCCTTTGAACTTTTCGTAGTAAACATGCATCGGATACGCTCTGTCAATCAGTAAATTTGATAGCTTTGAACCATCGAGCTTTAATTTACACCTACACAATATATGTCACACAACCAACTTTTTATTATGTATGTTTCTCATGATTTTGTTCGTTTCATCCATGAACACGTCCCGGTTTTATGAGAGCTTAGAGAATATGCCTTTACTAACATTCTGCTTGAAGTAGCTTTCACTTATCCCTCACATAGGTGATTTCTAAATGTTTAATCCTGTAAGTTAAACTATTTGGTCAAATCTTCCAAAGTTAGATAATCATTAAAAAGCTTCACCCCATAAGCCTTATCCTTGTTTACTAAATATTATCTACATCATAAGAATGGGTTGGGTATATTGACAATGTTGAACCTGTTAGTCACAACATTGTTTAATATCCTTAAACCTAGCTCTTAGGATCTCCAGTCTTCTAGGTAGAGTTACCACCATGCTGACTTGTCCTATGATGTAAACCCATTCCCTTCGATATTCTCTCAACTCCCTCTCTAGATAGGCCTTTTTTAAGTGCATCCGATACATTATACTTTGATTTCACATAGTCAATAGTAATAATTAAACTAGATAAAATTTCTCTAACGGTATTATGTCTCCATCTAATATGCCGATATTTACCGTTATACATCATGCTCCTTGCCTTACCTATCGCCGCTTGGCTATCACAGTGGATTCATACTGGTGCTAATAGTTTGGTTCAATAAGGAATATCTTTCAAGAAATTTCAGGGCCATTCATCTTCTTCACCAGCTTTATCTAAAGAGACAAATTCTGATTTCATTATAGAGCGAGCAATACATGTCTGTTCGGATGATTTCCAAGAGACTGCTCCTCCACCTATAGTAAATGCCTATCCACTTGTGGATTTTACTTCATTCGATCCGATGATCCAATTTGCATTACTATATCCTTCAATTACCGCTGGGTATTTATTATAATGCAAAGCTGTAATGACCCTTCAGGTCATTTTTCATATTTGCGCTATTTTCTATCGTTTGAGCTTCTCCATTATTGCCCCAAGTCATTTATGATTCGCTGGGACCGACGATTCGGTCACTGAGAAGTTCGTTTGCTTTTTAGAACCAATCCTCTATTTAGAAGTCTTTGCTGGTTTCAAATGCCCACTGGATAAAAAATTTAGTGAAACAACCTTGTATTGTAAATCCAACTTCTCTATCACATTTGGAATGTTGATTTTAGTCTAGGGAGACCCTTGGTTTAGGTCCCAAGACTTTCAAGCTTATGTTGGGCTATTGAGCGAATTTTATTAAAAATAAAACTATAGATGTGGACCCTACTTTTTGCCGAAAAGATCTTGGATCAATGTTTTTATGATTCCACTGGATTTTAAATGTTCTTTATACTCAAATTTCACTATTGGATCATGTTATTCAGGTTTCAAATGACTTTCGAGGGTCAAAATAAGTTTTTGAATTTGCTGTCATAGGAATACCGCGTATCTCCACTGTGGGGTCTATTTGTCGTGAATTTAGGGATTTTTCCTTTATCTTTGATAGCCTCAAACCCTAAATGGGTATGATAACTCAAAATTGAGTCTTGTGGGTGTCTAGGGAGCTTGGTAAACATCTATTATCATGTTTTTCACTCGGATTAAGGTAAGATTTCATCGCTTTATTGATGAATTTCTTGGTTTTTGACCCAAAATCCCAAGTTCACTTAGGACTTGATTTTAGCCCAAATATTTCTTCCTTTTCACCCATTTTGAGGTTTTAATTCCTTGTTTATGTATTAACATTGGGTAGACCTTGAAACGTATCCACTTGGGGTTTTGTGGGGTCGTTTTTGGACCCGAAGTACAATAGTACAATATGGATATTATGATACTCGTATTGACGAGTAGATTATGATTTTGATAGTGTGATGACATTTTGGGGATTGTGAAGTGAAGATGGACGTGTGGTGCATGAAGTGAGGTTTTGCGGTTTAGCCTTGAGGTAGGCTTCTATCTATTTTTATTCCTAGATGATGTGTGATATATGTTGGTGTGAATATGGATGTTAGGCTTGATTCTGAGTAGAATAACTTGGCCTTGATTTTTGATATTTGGAGATTAGATAAGGGCTTTGGACCCATAAAATGACATATTTATAAACCTTGAATCCTATTGCTTTTCCTCTTTAGTTTAGAATTGTTGTAGTGTGGTTATGATGTAAACCTATGCTTGGGATTGGTTTTATCATTTGAAGTATGATTTGTATATTTGACCTATTTGGACTAGTGTGGTAGTCTTGAAATCATAATTTGGGTAGAGTTGACTTAAGTGCCCTTATTTCTAGTCGAAGTTGCTAGCTTAGGCTTAAATTTGGCTTACTTGACATCTAGAAGATGAACTAGATACCTTATCCTA
>NC_061116.1:214997271-215091138 GCF_002878395.1 Capsicum annuum | reverse complement strand
GTAAAATATACTAAAATATTCCTTAATCTTATAATCTTGAATGTGACATGTGAAAAGTTAAAATTACAAATGTTGCCAAACAATGATTTGAATTGTACTTGCAAGTATGATATGAAGGCAATATATTCCAGAAGTCCTTGTGTGTGTATATATATGTGCATGTGCGCCTCCTTAGTGATCTTGCTAAAACAGGCATCTAATGCTTACATTTGATTATAGGAACAGGCTGCAGCTAGTGCTGATGGCAGACCACCTCCAGCACTAAGCAGCAGTGCAGATTTACGGCCACTGAATATGGACGACTTCAGATATTCTCATCAGCAGGTGAGTTGAAAAATTCTGGCGGTGCATCCGCGAATATGACTGATCTTGCAGGATCTCATGCTCCCCAAAAAATAATTGACCAATATGCAAGGGAACAATAACGTGGAAAAAAAAAATACATATCAAGGGACGTCTTTCACATTTTAGGATCGAGTTCATGTTTTGGCTTTCCCTTTCTGCATATGCTTTTTCATTCTTTCGCAATTGTAATTCCTTGTGCTTGTGAGTATTGTAGTTTCTCTTGGCAAGTTTCATTCAGCAACTGGACCTGATTCGGAAAATAAGGGACCTTCCAATAGCCGGAATGCGGACGATACCATTCAACAAATCCTAAGACATGAAAACTCCAAAAAATCATAGTTCATGTTTTCACTCTATACACACCACGGGACTTTTCAATGAACCGTGAAAAATATAAAAGTTGATTTTTAGGATAGCATGGATTTTCTAGTAAAGTTTCTAGAATTTCTAGTGTAATTTTTAAGAAAATCATGTTGAAGAAATATCTAGATATTCTAGGTAGATAATCTAATTGATATTTGTAATTAGGAAAGATGATATTCTAGAGCGTTAGATATTTGAGGGAGATATTTGTGGAAGAGGATAGAATATTTGTACTATTTGGGTTCATCCCTAACCAAGTATAAATAGGGATGATAACCAACCAAAAATAAAACCAATTCCAATAATGTTTTTCATATTAAAGTTCTTCCTTCTTTCTTTTCTTAGTTGAGTCTTCCGATCTTAATGCTAACTAATAGACACTCGATTCAAGAAAAAAAAAGGGAATGAATTTGCAAAATCGTCGACGGTAGGGTTCGAACCTAACATCACTACAATTGCTAAACAAGATAAAAGTATGCATTCAAGATCCACTTTCAAAAGCTTTTGACTAATTTTTTTTGGTTTCCCATCCGGTGTTCGGTAGGCATTGGATCATCGACTGATCCGGATCGCGCACTGCAGGGCCCATTCTGGGGATGACACTCCCAGCAGAATTTTCTCCATGCTCGAACCCGAAACCTCTGGTTAAGGATGGAGTAGTCCCACCACCTACGAGAAAAATAAGTCCATAGACCCTCCCAAATCTTTAATTAAAAAAAGGGACAAGTGAGCCCCCTACACTACACCATAACCTATGTTGGTATGACTAATTGAGTTTTCATGAGTACGTAATTTTGCCAAGTAAAGGAATTTACGCATTATCTATAGAATTATTAATTTTTTTAAAAAATAGGACAAGTAACTTTCTACACTAGGTAAAAAGATAGCCCAAGCATATAACTTTTATGTGGTATTATTATTTTCTTAAAATTGCTTTTATGTGATATTATTATTATTATCTCAAAACATTACAAATACTGTTAGAAATCGGGTAGAGGTAAAGCAAACCACAAGCAGAAAGAAAACAAGAACATATAAATTTACTTGGAAACCCTTGCGGAAAAAACCACGGGTAGAGGCAGAGAAGGTTTCACAATAAAAGAAGAGGAGTACAGTGTGGAGCGACGTAATTTTTGAATTATCCAAAACAACCCACTTAGTCGCACTTATATGATACGTGCGTACAAATAGGTCCTAGGCCCAAAAACATAAAGGTCCATATCGTGGGGGCTTTGCCCCCGCACCCCCATCGAGATCAGTGGTGGGCTCCGGGATCGGTCCTATCGGCTCAATCCCTACGCTACCACCACAGACCTCATTGAAAATCACAAACATGGGTCTCACCGCGAAACTTTCAGGACTGGATCAACGAAATTCAGGTCATAACTCTAACAATCTCCACCTTGACACAAATTTTAATTCAGAACTCAAATTCATTTAAGACAAACTCTCTACCTCTTCCACAAAAGCCCCTAAGGGCACATCTTAACAGCTAACACTAACCAAGTCCAAATAATTCTCAAACTTGGCACTTGGTAGTGTCTTGGTCATCATATCATCAATATTATCATGAGCACTAATCTTGCTCACCACAATATCACCACGAGTAATTATTTCACATATAAAATGATACCGAACATCGATGTGCTTTGTCCTCTCGTGAAATATTTGATCTTTCGTAAGGAAGATAGCACTCTGATTGTCGCAAAAGACCGTAGTAATCTGTAAGTCTTTGCTATGTTCACCAAACAGACCCTTCAACTAAATAGCTTCCTTGAAAGCCTCTGTAATAACCATATACTCTGCCTTAGCAGTTGACAAAGCAACCGTAGTATGTAAGGTAGATTTCCAACTAATAGCACAACCACCAATAGTGAAAACATAGCTTGTAAGTGACCTCTTTTTATCAAGATCTCTTGCAAAATCAGAATCAATATACCTGATTACTCCATCTCTATTTTGCCCAAACTGCAAACAAACATCAGTAGATCCATGCAGGTATCTGAAAATCCATTGAACTACTTTCCAATGTTCTTTGCCAGGATTTACCATGTATCTGCTAACTGCAGTGACGGCATAAGATAAATCTGGTCGGGAATACACCCTCACATACATAAGAGACCCAATGGCACTAGAGAGTATGGAACTCGAGACATATAGTTACGCTCATCATCTGTTTTTAGAAATAAAGTGGCCGAGAGTTTGAAGTGAGCTGCCAATGGAGTACTTACAGGTTTGATATTTTGCATATTGAACCTGTGTAGCACTTTCTCAATATACCTTTTCTGACTCAATTATAACTTACATTTCTCTATATCCTTCATAATTTCCATGCCAAGAATCTTCTTTGCTGCTCCTAGATCCTCTATTTCAAACTCTTTGCTGAGATGGGCTTTGACTTTTATTATCTCTCTCATATCCTTTGCTGCAATCAATATATCATCAACATACAAAAGAAGATACACGAACGAACTATCACTTACCTCCTTAAAGTAGACACAACTATTATAACTACTCTTTTGAAACATATAAGAGGTAATAAAAGAGTCACACCTCTTATACCACTGCCTGGGGGACTATTTTAAGCCATAAAGAGACTTTTTCAGCAAGCATACACAGTCCTCCTTTCCTGAAACTACCAAGCCCTCTGGTTGCTGCATATAGATGTCCTCCTCAAGTTCTCCATGTAAGAATACAGTTTTGACATCTAACTGCTCAAGCTTAAGATTATGCATGGCCATAATACCAAGCAAGGCTCGAATAGAACTATGCTTTACAACTGGAGAAAACACATATGTGAAGTCAATACCTGGAACCTGATTGTAGCCTTTAGCAACTAGTTTTGCTTTGTACCTTGCATCTTCAACTCCCGATGTTCCTTCTTTCCTTTTGAATACCCACTTGCAACGGACAACTTTCTTATCTTTAGGCAATCTTACCAGATCCCATGTGCCATTCTTATAAAGTGATTCCATCTCTTTCTACATAGCAATCATCCATCGACCAAAATCATCACAACTAACTGCATCTGAGTAAGAAGAAAGATCTTTATCGAAATCAATACCTTCTGCTACATTCAATGCATAAGCAACCAAATCAACTTCAGCATACTTCTGAGGAGGTCTAATATCTCTTCTAGGACTGTTTTTAGTAATAGAATATTGTGGAATCACAGTTGGTGAAGAAGAAATAGTACCACTCTGTATCTCCAGGCTAGACTGAGAAAGAGGTGCTGGTGTAGACTCTGCTCTAATCTTCAATTCAACGTAGGTGCTTGACTATTGCTGATTCATGTCACTAAGCTCATCTGGAGGCAAAGTACTATATTCATAGGGAGCCCAAAGCATGATAGTTTCATCAAACACAACATCCCTGCTAATTATAACCTTTCTGCTTTCTGGACACCAAAGCTTATAACCTTTAACACCAGGCTTATGACCCATAAATATGCACTTGACAGATCTAGGATCCAACTTTCCATTATCAACATGAGCATATGCAGGACATACAAATATCCTCAAATCAGAATAAGTGGCAGGAGTAACAGACCATACCTCTTTTAGGGTCTTTTTATCAATCACGACTAAGGGAGAGCGATAAATAAGAAGACAAGCCATGGAAGCATCTTCGACCCAAAAATACTTGGGTAAACCAACATTAGAGAGCATACAACACACCTAGTCCCATTCATTCGTTCAGCCACACCATTCTGCTGTAGAGTATGACGAACTGTCAGGTGCCCTATAATTCCTTCTGACTTGCATAGAGCATTAAATTCATCAAGACATAACTCTAAACCATTACCAGTCCAAAGGCGTTTTACCTGCTTCCCTGTTTGCTTTTCAATCATAATCTTCTACTCCTTGTAGGCAACACATCATTCTTTTGCTTCAGGAAGAACACTCAAACATTTCTGGAATAGTCATCAATAATAGTCAACAAGTAATTCGTACCTCCTTTAAAAGGTACTCTAGAAGGGACCCAGAGACCAGCATAAATTTAATTAAGTATGCCTTTAGTTGAGTGGATGTCTTTAGTGAATCTGACTCTCTTCTGCTCCCCAAAAACATAATGCTCACAGAACTCCAGTTTGATAATACTCTGCCCATCAAGAAATCCTTTCCTGCTTGGTTCAGCCATCCAGTTTTCACTCATATGCCCCAGACGCATATGCCAAAGTTTAGTAACGTCACTTTCTAATAGAGAGGAGGTAAAACCAGCTGCATCACCTGTAATCGTAGAGATTTGCAAGACATATAAATTTACATACTTTATCTGTCCCTTCATCACAATAAGAGCGCCTTTAGTAACCTTCAGGACTCCATCTTCTCCAGTGTACTTATATCCATTCAAATCAAGAGTACTCAAGGAAATAAGATTTCTCTTCAGGTCTAGGACATATTGCATATCACCAAGTGTCCTTACAACCCCATCAAACATCTTAATTTTGATTATTCTAATACCAGCTATCTTACAAGGTATGTTAGTTTCAATCAACATAACACCTTTAGAGACTGCTTCATATGTTGTAAACCAATCCTGATTGCACACATATGAAACGTGCAAGCTGAATCAAGAATCCAATTCTCACATGGCTTGGAGTTATAATCAAAAATGACCAAGAGTTCTCTATAACTACCACCATCTTTAACAAAACTGGCTTCACCGAGCTTCTCTAGTTAGTTTTCCTTCGGTTTTAGAGTTTTTGTTTTCTCTCTATTCTGTAACTTCAAACACTCAAATTTGATGTAGCCTTTTTTCTTACAGTAATTACAGGTTTTGTTCCTATTTCTAGATTTTGAACTAAACCTATCATCACCCCCAGAGTTCCTTTCATGAGTACTCCCTCGAATAATGAGACCATCTCCTTGAGTCTCTGACCCATTCACAAGATGCTTCATATTCTCTTTAGAGAACAACACATTATAGACTTCATCTATTATCAGGGTATCATGACTATATAAAATTGTATCCCTAAAGGTCGAGTATGATGCAGACAACGAACACAACAAAATCAACCATAAATCTTCCTCATCGTACTTAACCTTCAGAATCTTTAAATCAGAGATAATTTCCTTAAAGATAGATAGGTGATCCTCCAAAGATGCACCCTCAGACATGCGATGGTAATAAAGTCATTGTTTGAGATGCAACTTACTAGTTAGGATTTTCATCATGCATAAAGATTCTAGTTTCAACCACAATGTAGTGGCAGTGGTCTCCTTCAAAACATCCTGCAAAATCTAATTGGATAAATAAAGGTGGATTTGAGATAGAGCTTTCTGATTCTTACGCTGTTTATCATCATCTGTCCACAATGAGGTCATGTGATCAAACCTTAACAGCGCATCTTCTAAATCCATTTGTGCGAGCACCACCTGTATCTTAATGTAACATAACAAAAATCTGGTGCTGTGATCTAACAACGGAATATCATGTGGTTAGATCTAACAACGGAATATCATACTCCAAGAGATATGCCTCACACTCAATTATCAGGTGGTTCAATCTTGCCTGGAAAAAAGTAGAGTCTTTTAACAATTATAGTAAGAAGCCTCCCAAATGTTATCGACGTGGCAAAGTAGGACACATAAGTAGATATTGCCAAGCCGCAGAGAGAAACATGGCTCAAACTATAAAAATTGTTAAAGAAGAAGAAGATTGGGAAAGATGCTTAGCAACTGAGAGTCGAGCAATAGATGCCTTGGCTTCCATAAAGCTGGAAAGAGATTTGATTGGTTATAATATAATTCATCATCTAGAGAAGGAAGACACTGATAAGAAGCAAGATGATACTGAAGACGTGGTGGCTGCCATCGAGAAATTTAAAGAAGCAGATCCTAAAATTGACAACAAAAGTCTGAATGTGAAAGATGTTGCAATAGAACCTGAGAAGGTAGTGTCTGAAACTATACATGCTAATGGTGACCTTTTCGAAGATAATATTGAGTGAGATATAATAGATTTTGAAGTCTCTGATCAATCATCTACCATATCAAGGTCAATCACTAGTGCAAAAAAATATCAAAAGTCGATGAAGAAGTTAAAGATCAAATGAATGATGAAGTTAAAAGAGAAGTCTCAATTTCAGATTGAAAGACATACAGTATAATTGAAGAGCTAGAAACGAGATCTAGTGATGGATTGGTACTGAGGCTTCACGAAAAATTGATGATCCTATCTTTATCAAATAAAATCTGGAGATTGATATAGATGAAATATCCTTGTGTTATGGAGTTTCTTCAGAAAGAGTAAGTTCTAAAATATTGAATCCTAGAGCTTCAAACTTTTCCTTCACATGTGTGTCTCTAGATGATGAAGTTGTGGAGGAGTTCATACAAAGGGGTAGCTCGAGAAATGAACATCATAAAACTCATCAAGGATAAATCAATGATGAAAAATCTTCATCATTGATAGAAGAAAGAGGAGTTGGGAAAAAATCGCTAAGAGTTTTATCAAGGCATGGTTCAAAGCTTCGTTTGAGTTCTTCTACAATGAGTTTGGGATAGCTTCAAAAAAATGACTTTAAAGGGAGAGTGTGAAAAATATCTAAAATGATCTTTTTTGAAAGAATGAATATCATAATTTTCTAGTGAAGTTTCAAGAATAGTCTAGTGATTAAATATCATAGGTTCTTGTAGAATGTCCTAGTGTTGTGTCTTGAATAAGTATCTTGTAGAATTATCTAGATATTCTAGAGTTGTGGGAGAAGATAAAGGTCATTCGATTTTTTTTGTAGAATTATCTAGAAGCTTTTCTAGAACCATCCACACACAAGTATAAATAAGTGATGACATTAGGTATTTGTAACCAATCCAATTCAAGAAGTCTTCTTCAATAACAAAGCTTCTCTTTCATAGCTTCCTCTTCCTAGTTGAATCTTCTGATCTTAGTTAACGATCTTGGGCTAGCAGAAGATCTCTCCAACTACACCTTTCTTCAACTGTTCTCTACAACCTCTTCTCACACAATAGCATAATAGCAACCATAATGTAGTCGTTTAAAGAGTTTTATTAGGGGTTGATTTTCTCCTAATAGATTTTATGCTTTTCGCTATAGTTTTTACTATGTAGGTCAATTGACCAAGTCATATTAATGATATTAAGTTTTTAATATAATATTTTTTTCATTGAATTATCATCGTCATGGTTTGCAACTATTAACTTTCACATGATGCCCTATCGATTTCGAACTCAACACAAAGGACAACTTAAAATGTAGAAGCTTTAGACCATTATTACAAGGCGCAACATAACTTTCAAAAATTACCATATTTGTCGTGTATCTCAGATACATCAACTGATCGTGTATCTACGTATTTTCAGATACACATTCTATACATGGAAAAAAAAAGTGTATCTTGAGAAACCAGTGTATCTAAAGATACACTTGCTAGGCTTTATTAGAACATGTATATCTTAAGATATCTGTATATCTGAAGATATGCGGTGCTTTTTAATTTTTTTAAAGTTGGATTTGGTTATGTAATCAGACACTGATGTTTGCCTAATAATTTATTACTAGTATTGATCATAATAATACTAATAATAATGTTGCGAATGCTGCATAAAGAGTAATGATTAACAATACTGCATAAAGAATTATTAATAACGAAATAATAATAATAATAATAATAATAATAATAATAATAATAATAATAATGACGACGACGACGATGAAATAACAACAACAACGACGATTGTATTAATAATTATGTTGGCAACAGAAAAACAACAACAACGACGATATTAATAAATAAAACTAATCGTCATTGCTTTTAGGGATGTCATTAAAGATATCATATTCATCCAATTTTTTCTTTTTGTCCTCTGTTTCATCTTCATCTTCATTGTTATGCAATATGACAGGAAATGTTTGCTTGACCATGCTTTCAAATAGTGAGAAATCAAAGAAAGAATGCAATGAATGTAAAGAAAAGGTGAAAGTGGTCCTTGTTAAAAATCTTACAGTTGTGGAGCTTGAACACAAGGCTAAAATCCATTATGAGAACATCACAAAGCATAGAATTACTCAAGAGCTAGAATTGTTGTAGAACCTTATTAATAATGCAAATGAAAAAGGATGGAGATATTAAGTTTTCCCGCATTTGGAGCTTGAGCTTCTGTCTAAGGATGAGAATGATGTCAATCAGATGCACCAATGCTTAGACGGGATAACCCCCACAAAAAAATATTCTTGGAGTGATTCTCAAAGAAGTAGAGCTTGAACCTTTGGCTGAAGATGAGGATGAGTAGGTTTCTTCAGACAATAGATTTCTCAGTGATGGAGAACCTCAAAGAAAAGGCTTTAAAAGAAAACATGTACACAACAAAAAACAAAGAAGCAAAGAAGAGTCAATTCAAAGAAAAAATATTCTATGTAACTCTACCACTTTTTTTTCAAAATAAGCTTCTAACTCAACATCAAAAAGGAAGCTTCTCTTTTTAACCTGATGACAAAGGCTATGCTTGATTACATATTTACATATTGTCATCCAGATAAAAAGAGAAGCATCCTTTTTGATGTTTCAGTTAGAAACTTGTTTTGGAAAAAAAGTGGTAGACATACACAATTTTTTTTTCTTTGAACTGACTTTTCTTTGCTTCTCTATTTTCTGTTGTGTACATCTTTTCTTTTTCATATTTTTCTTCTGAGATTCTCCATTACTGAAATCTCTATTGTCTGAAGAAACCTGCACATTGTAACAACCTGCAAAAATTGTCCATGCGTTAGCTCGTTGTAATATGCTCTTAGAGTTAAATGACTAGAATTGTGTCAAAGAAGCTTAGTCTCATTTTTTGACTTCCAAAGTAAGTAAAGTTTAAACCGTATATAATTTCTCTAATTTTGACTTTTTATCATGTGGGAAATTGAATGAGATTTTCTTTCGATATAAGATTCGCCCAAATACTATACCCGCACAAGAAGTTATGGCTAATTTAAGTTCTAGCCGTAAAACACCATCATTTTGAAGCTTGGCCCATCGCGGAGGGGGCCTATTTAGAAATTGTCAAATTTTAGTAGCATAGAGCGATTATGGCACGTCGCATTGAAGTTTCAGGTCCCAACCAGTGGGACAATGCGATGGTTCCACGTCGCGGTGACCTTAAGAATCCCACTCGTCAATTTTCAGTGAGCCACCGCGATTATGGCGAGTCGCGGTGGCCCATGAAATCATGCTCCCAGTTATATCTTTAGTCCGTCTCATTAAGGGTATATTGGGTATTTTCCACCCCTTATCAACCTAAACATGAGATTTAATCCCAAATGACCTCTTTATTGATATTTTCATCAAAAACCATCAATAGCACTCAGGGTTTCAAACAAGAAAACCCAAATAACTCAAGATTTAACTGTGGGTTTTCAAGATTGATTGAAGATTTGAAATCTCCAAATCGTAGGCTTCAAGAATCATCCATCAAATTTCTAAATTGAGGTACGTGGGGTTTATCCTAAAAACTACATGGGCTTGTAAATACTAGAACATGATTTAAAGATTATCAAGCATGAATTTAGAAAGGGGTTTTTGAAATACATGATTTATTATGAATGTTTAATTGTATTGTTGATTTGGTCTTTAGGCCTTTCCCCCTTAAATTGATTTACATGTGTATGTATATGTATGAAAATTTAGATTTAAGATTGTGTGAGAGCACAACTTATGAAATTCCTCTATTGTGATGACTTTAAGTTTATGATTTTAATGTGAAGGATTTGAAATGCATGATTTATGGCTTGAAATTTGTTTATGCAAATACCATAGTATTTTGAGCATGATTTATAGATTTAAGAGAGGGAGTTTCTTGATGTAAATATTTATTTGTTAAAAGAGAAAGATTTGCATGAGATTAAGAGATTTGATATGACCACCTTGCATCATTGAAAGTTTGACAAAGAGAATTGCATACATGTGTTTACATGAGTTTTAGAGAAAGAGTTCTTTGCAATAATTTATTGATATGGTGGTCCTGAATTTATGTTTTGAAAACAGAGATTGTAATATGCTAATAATGGCTCAGAGATGTGACTTACAAGTCAATGGTATGATGATACCATAGTATGTATGCCATAACAGAGTATGTTTTCAGAGAATGAATGTTTTAAAGAGTTAAAAATGGTCTTAAAGAGGGTTAGGTGGTTTCCTGAAGAAGGCTTTAGTTCAAGTAACTCTTAGCCTAAAATCGTGATTTGCCGATCTGGGTATATTATTTTTATGCTGGCGACGACCGTATGGCGTAGCAGAGTCAGAGACTCCAACCCTTGCGGTACACTTGGGTTAGAGGCTTTCCCGCTGAGTCAATGACGGATTCCATATAGCTTGTGAAATTTCAGAGTTGTAGGGTATACCACTTAGCACAGAAGTAAGTTAAGAGTGTATCAAAGTTCAGATGATTTTACTGAGTCTTTCAAAAATGCCCATGAGATTTCTTATTATCTGATATGTTTATGAACTGTTTTAAATTGCTCTCATATATGTTGAATATAAACTAGTATTTTGGATCTGCTCTACATACCAGTACATCTGTATTGACCCCCTACCTCCCAGGTTTGAAGGCTCAGTCCAAGGGTCCGGCTAATCTGTAGAGTATTCCAGAGAGAAGTGATCCGTTCAATGGTGAGCCTTCTTTGTTCTAGAAAGTCTGTTATTTTAGATTATGTTATTCCGTTGGTTTGGTCTACTGGGGGCCTTGTCCTAGTTTTTAGAATAGTTTTGAGATGTAGTAGAAATTTTGCAGACCGAGTTAGATCTTATTCAGATGTTTTGAATTGCAGTTTTCTTTCTTATATCTTTCAAACCAGAGTTAATGACCATGTTTCCATATTATATTATACTACGGCATTTTCTTTTATAATATGAATATTGTGCATGATTACCAGATCAGATAGAGTAGGACGTCCGGGCCTTCATGGTCTGGGATGTCCGTCACGGCCAGCCCCTAGTTCAGGTCGTGACAAACTTGGTATTAGTGCTGCTTCTGTGTAGTCCCTGTCGATATGAGCTAGAGTTCAAACTGAGTGTAGGCAAATTGCGGTAAGGCGGGGCAAACCTCAGTCCTGAGTGTAGGTAAATCCTATTTGGTGGGGTAAACCTCAGCGAGGACGCTGAGTCCATAAAGAGAGGTGTATGTAACACCCCAACTTAGGAAGGAGTCCCACATCAGCAAAACACAGGAGGGATTCTGGGTATATAAGTAAGAAAACCTTACTCACTAGTGACGCATTTTAAAGCCGTGCAAGTCTGGGCCTAAAGCGGACAATATCACTAGTGGGTTTGGGAGTTAGAGGGATGTCTCGGGCCTTGACGGTTTGGGATGCTCGTCGTGGCCAGGACCTCGAGTTGGGTCATGACAGAATGGTCTCAATGCACGGTTCATGGTCCCAGGGTGTTTGTGAAATCAGGTCAGGTAGAATCTTGTTTATAGATATGTAGCGTGCCACACTTATAAGAAGGAGGCTACTATGCGTTTAGGAATTTTTCTCTTCTTTGTGGTTTAGTTCGTGCTTCAGAGTCTGAGTTGTCCCCTAATTGATGATCTTTTGTGTTTTAGAAAAACAATCATGCCTCCCTGTCGTATTATCGATCAGAATGCACAGACAGATGAGGTCCGTCCTACTCATGGGATGAGGACCCAAAATAGAGCTTAGAATCCAGAGATTGATGCTACTCTGGGAGTCCCTCAGACCAGCACACTTAGGGCACCCAAAACTCCCCGAACGGGGACTAACCACACTCAACCTCGCGAGAGAGAGGTATCTAATGTAGAATTCAGATAGTCCATTCACATGCTTGCCCAGTTGGTAGCCGCACAGACTCAACGGTCGGAAGATATTAGGTCTGCATCTGTTACATCTGAGGCTACAAGAGTGGACCAGTTCATGAGGATGAACCCACCCAATTTTACTGGTACCAAGGTAGAAGAGGATCCACAGGAGTTTTTGGACGAGATAGAGAAGATCTTTAAGGTGATGCATATAGATGAGGCAGAGGGGGTTGAGTTAGTGGCTTACCAGCTTAAGGATGTAGCAAACAAATGATATAACGAGTAGGAAGATTCAAAGAGTGAGCATGATGAGTCCATAATTTGGGTCGAGTTCGTGGAATCCTTCCTTGATCGATTCTTTCCTCTCAAGATGAGGGAGGCCAAAGCCGAAAAGTTTATAAATCTAAAGCAGGGTAAGATGAGTATCCAGGAGTCCGCTCTGATGTTCAACCAACTAGCCCGTTATGCTCCAGAGATGACTAGTAACATAAGAGCCCAAATGAGGAAATTTGTATCCTGGCTTTTAGATGACTTAGTGCTTGAATGTCAGGGAGCAATGTTGAATCGGGAAATGGATTTTGCCAGACTATCAGTCCACATGCAACAAGTTGAGGAAAAGAAAAAGAAAATTGTTGAATCTAGAGGGAAGGACAGTTAGTAAAAGAGAGCCATAACAACAGACCAGAGCTACAGTCAGCAGCAGAGTGGGAATTAGGGTAACAAATAGCTGAAGAAGAAGAATTGGGGTAATGCGCAGTCTGCAGTTAGTGCCTGGTGACCAGACCCCCAGCCGTACAACGCACTCAAGATTTTCAGTATAGGCAAGGGCCGAGGATGTAGGGTTCACAGTCTCAAGGAATTGTAGCTCAGACCTCTAGGACATACCCATGCTGTGAGAAATGTGGGAGGAATCATTCAGGGAGATGTCAGTTTGGCGCTATAGTGTGTTATTCGTATGGCCAACTAGCCCATATCCAGAGAGAACGTCCGGTAGCAAAGGGTAATGTTAGTGGCTCTAAGTCACAGGCTAATTCTTCTGCACCACCATCGCCTCAGAAGGGTGCCACTTCAGCCATCGAAAATAGCCGCAACCGGTTGTACACCTTGACCAACCGCCAAGAGGCAGAGGCCTCACCGGATGTAGTTACTGGTACGTTGCAAATTTTTTCCCGTGATGTTTATGTGTTACTTGATCCCGGGTCTACCCTGTCTTACGTGACCTCTTATGTGGCTGTTGGTTTTGGGTTTGAGATCGATATAATTGGCAAACCTTTTTCTGTTTCCACTCCGATGGAAGACTCTATTGTGGCTAGGAGCGTGTATAGAAATTGTGTGGTAACTGTTTATGGGCGGAATACTCCGGCAGACCTCATAGACATAGACATGGTTGATTTTAATGCTATCTTAAGGATGGATTGGCTTCATTCGTGCTATGACACGCTAAATTATAGAACCTGAAATGTTACTTTCTCTTTCCCGAATGAGCCAACAATAGAATGGGAGGGGCATTCTTTAGCACCTAGAGGGAAGTTCATCTCTTGTCTCAGAGCCTGTAAACTCATTTTTAAGGGCTGTTTGTATCATCTTATTCAGGTTAAAGATTCGAATACCGAAAGACCTTCTCTTCAGTCTGTCCTTATGGTGAATGAGATCCCAGAAGTTTTTCTAGATGATCTCCCAGGAATACCACCTAATAGGGAGATAGATTTTGGTATTGATTTGTTTCCAAATACCCATCCCATCTCTATTCCTCCATATAGAATGGCTCCTGCAGGGTTGAAAGAGTTGAAAGAGCAGCTAGCAGATCTTCTAGATAAAGGTTTTATCCATCCTAGTGTTTCTCCCTAGGGTGCACCTGTAATCTTCATGCGAAAGAAAAATGGTTCCCTTCGTATGTGCAAAGATTACTGCCAGTTGAATAAGGTTACGATTAAAAATAAATATCCTCTTCCTAGGATTGATGATCTTTTTGACCAACTTCAGGGTGCTAATGTTTTTCAAAGATAGACCTTTATTCAGGATATCATTAGTTGAAGGTTAGGGAGTCAGATATTCCTAAAACAGAGTTTCAAACCGGATACAGTCATTATAAATTCTTAGTCATGTCCTTTCGATTGGCTAACGCCCCTGTGGCTTTCATAGCCCTAATAAATAGGGTGTTTCATCAGTTTCTAGATCTGTTTGTTATAGTTTTCATTGATGATATTCTAATTTATTCCAAGAGTGAGGAGGACCATGCCAATCACCTCTGAATCATCTTTCAGACTCTCAAAGATCATGAGTTGTATGCGAAATTTTCCAAGTGCAAATTCTGGCTTAATGCTATTGCTTTCTTGGGGCATATCGTGTCTAGTGACGGGATTAAGGTGATCCCCATAAGATTGAGGCAGTGAGAAAATGGACCAGACCCACGACTCCAATCGATAGTCAGAGCTTCTTGGATTTGGCAGGGTATAAAAGAAGATTTATAGAGAGTTTTTCTTCCATAGCTTCACCACTTACTAAGTTGACTTAGAAAAAGGTGAAGTTCGTCTGGTCTGACTATTGTGAGAATAGTTTTGAGAAGTTAAAAGATAAGTAGACAACTGCTCCTATTTTGACTCTTTCAAAAGGTGCGAAAGGGTTTGTTGTGTACTGTGATGCATCTCGTGTGAGACTTGGATTTTTACTTATGCAGCATAGTAAAGTGGTGGCTTATACGTCTAGGCAGTTAAAAGTGCATGAGCAAAATTACCCCACCCATGACTTAGAGTTAGCGGCTGTGGTGTTTGCGCTCAAAATCTGGCGGCATTATCTCTATGGGGTACATGTTGATATATTTACTGATAATAAGAGTTTGCAGTATGTTTTCTCACACAAAGAATTGAAACTCAGGCAATAGCGGTGGTTGGAACTTTTAAAGGATTATGACATGATCCTGCACAACCATCCGGGCAAGGCAAATATGGTAGCTGATGCCCTCAGTAGGTTATCTATGGGCATTCTTTCGCATGTTGAAAAAGGAAAGAGGAAGATGGTGAAGGATATTTACTGACTTACAAATCTAGGAGTGCGACTCTTGGATTCTGAAGATGGGGGAGTGGTTGTTCATGAGGTAGCTAAATCTTCCCTTTGTGCTGAAGTTAAAGAGAAATAGGTTGAAGATCCAATCTTGATGCAGATCAAGAATGATGTGGGTCAACAGAAGGTGATGTCTTTTGAAATTGGTGGTGATGGAGTTTTGAGATATCAGGGCAGACTATGTGTGCCATATGTAGATGGGTTACGAAAAAGGATCCTTGATGAAGCTCACACTTCAAGGTATGTTGTTCACCCAGGCTCTACTAAGATGTATCATGATCTGAAAGCTATTTACTGGTGGAATAATATGAAGCGTGATGTGGCTAATTTTTTTGCCAAGTGTTTGAATTGTCAACAAGTAAAAGCAGAGCATATGAGGCTAGGTGGTACTTCTTAAGAGATAGCCTTGCCTTTATTGAAATGGGAAATGATCAATATGGATTTCACTACGGGACTTCTGAGGTCCTGAAATTAGTATACTTCTATTTGGGTAATTATTGATCGGCTGACCAAGTCAGCTCACTTTCTGCCTGCGAGGACCAACTATTCGGGAGATGACTATGCCAAGCTGTACATTGAGGAGATAGTCCGTTTACATGGAGCACCTGTATCCATCATATCTGATCGAGGTACGCAATTCTCTTTGCAGTTTTGGAGGTCTTTTCAGAGGGGTTTAGGTACCCAAGTGAACTTAAGTACTGCATTCCACCCTCAGACTGATGGGCAAGCTGAACGCACCATTTATACTATTGAGGATATGTTAAGGGCCTTCATAATTGACTTTAAGGGGAGTTGGGTGGATCACTTGCCATTGATAGAGTTCGTATATAATAACAGTTACCATGCCAGTATTAAGATGGCTCCTTTTGAGGCATTGTATGGAAGAAGATGTAGGTCGCCAATAGAAATGTATGAAGTGGGTGAGACTCAATTTTTTGGTCCTGATCTTGTTCATCAGGCAATGGAGGACGTGAAAATTATTAGAGAACGACTTAAGACAGCCTAGAGTCGACAGAAGTCCTATGCCAATGTTAGGAGAAGAGACTTAGAGTTCTAGGTTGGTGATTGGGTGTTTCTCAAAGTTTCTTCTATGAAGGGAGTCATGCGTT
The DNA here is from genome assembly GCF_002878395.1 of Capsicum annuum. Taxonomy (NCBI): domain Eukaryota; kingdom Viridiplantae; phylum Streptophyta; class Magnoliopsida; order Solanales; family Solanaceae; genus Capsicum; species Capsicum annuum. The sequence goes on along the minus strand of NC_061116.1, from coordinate 215,074,499 downwards.
TCAGGAAGAGAGGTAAGTTGAGTCCTCGCTATATAGGTCCTTACCAGATTTTGAGAAGGATAGGGGGAGTTGCTTATGAGTTAGAGTTGCCTACAAGTTTAGGCTCTGTTAATCCGGTATTTCACATATCCATATTGAAGAAATGTATTGGAGACCATTCCCTAGTGTTTCTTGTAGAGGAGATCAAGGTGACAGACTCATTGTCATATGAAGAGGAACCTATTGCACTCTTAGATCACCAAGTTCGGAAGTTGAAGAGCAAATAGATAGTGTCAGTTAAGGTGTGGTGGAGAAATCAGAAAGTTGAGGAAGCAACTTGGGAATCAAAAAATGACATGAGAGATAGATACCCAAACTTGTTTGATCCGGTGGATGATGAAATAGAAGGTACAATCCTTGTATTATTCTTTTATGGCCTTAGTATACATTAAATCGTGCTTGTCTGTGTTCCGCGTCATCATTCGGGGATGAATGATCCCAAGAGAGGGATAATGTAACACCCCACAAAAATCATCCATGCGTTAGCTCGTGGTAATATGCTCTTAGAGTTAAATGACTAGAATTGTGTCAAAGAAGCTTAGTCTCATTTTTTGACTTTCAAAGTGAGTAAAGTTTAAACCATATATAATTTCCCTAATTTAAATTTTTATCATGTGGGGAATTGAATGCGCTTTCCGTCGAAATAAGATTCTCCCAAATACGATACCTGGGAAAGAAGTTATGGCTAATTTAAGTTCTAGTCGTAAAACACCGTCATTTTGATGCTTGGTGCATCGCAGAGGGGGCCTATTTAGAAATTGTCAAATTCCAACAGCATAGAGCGATTGTGGCGCGTCGCGCTAAAGTTTTAGTCCCAACCAGTGGGACAACGCGATTGTGGCGCGTGAATAGAAATTGTCAATTTGCAGTGAGCCACCATGATTGTGGCGCGTCGCGGTGGCACATGAAATTGGGCTCCTAGTTATATTTTTAGTCCGTCTCATTAAGGATATATTGGGTATTTTCAACCCCCTTATTATCCTAAACACGGTATTTAATCTCAAATGACCTCATTATTGATATTTTCATCAAAACCCATCAAGAACACTCCTTAGGGTTTCAAAGAAGAAATCCCAAATAACTCAAGATTTAACTGTGAGTTTTCAAGATTGATTGAAGATTTGGAACCCCAAATCGTAGGCTTCAAGAATCATCCATCAAATTCTAAATTGAGGTACGTGGGGTTTATCCTAAAAACTACATGGGCTTGTAAATACTAGAACATGATTTAAAGATTATCAAGCATGAATTTAGAAAGGGGTTTTTGAAATACATGATTTATTATGAATATTTAATTGTATTGTTGATTTGGTCTTTAGGCCTTTCCCCCTTAAATTGATTTACATGTGTATGTATATGTATGAAAATTTAGATTTAAAATTGTGTGAGAGCACAACTTATGAAATGCATGATTTATGGCTTGAAATTTTTTTACGCAAATACCATAGTATTTTGAGCATGATTTAGAGATTTAAGAGAGGGAGTTTTTTGATGTCAATATATTTTATTAAAAGAGAAAGATTTGCATGAGATTAAGAGATTTGATATGACCACCTTGCATCATTGAAAGTTTGACAAAGAGAGTTGCATACATCTGTTTACATGAGTTTTAGAGAAAGAGTTCTTTGCAATGATTTATTGATATGGTGGTCCCGAATTTATGTTTTGAAAATAGAGATTGTAATATGCTGATAATAGCTCAGAGACGTGACTTGCAAGTCAATGGTATGATGATACCATAAGTATGTATGCTATAATAGAGTATGTTTTCAGAGTTTGTTTTCAGAGAATGGATGTTTTAAAGAGCTAAAAATGAACTTAAAGAGGGTTAGGTGGTTGCCCAAATGATACAAGTATGATTATGATCATGACACTTTTGAGAATTTTTGAAGACTAGTTGCTAAAGAGCTCTTTTGTCATTTCTCTATTATTTGTAATGTTGTATAAATAAAACCTTGTAGGGTTTATTTTCTTAGTTTATGCTTGATATTGAAGACACTACTCTTGTGAGAGAGAGTTCTCAAAACTGAAATTAGGGTATAAGGGTGGATTCTCTTGTGTGTTGCAAAGCTTGAGACTTTGGTGCTTTGAGAGGTGGATGCCCCTCTTGTGTCATTGTAAGAGTTAGGTTTTTGTTATATGAAGTGTTAAAGGTCCAAGAGTGAATATGCTCTTGGGTTGTTAATACTACATCAACACTTGTCTAACTATCTATCTTTGTTTCTTGTCCTAATCTTGTAGTTTTTGTTGTTTTTGTTCATTTGGTTATTGTGGTTGTAACATTGTTGTTCTTTATTTTTATTGTCATAATATAGTTTAGTTTGCTGCTGGAAATTAGGTGTTAAATACCTCATTACATGGTGTTCTTGAATCCGAGAGGAGTCACCAAAAGAGGTCCATAGTTCCTTGAACTAGTGGACTGTTTTGGTGTTTATTTTCTATGTTCTTGGGCTGTCTTGTATCATTTGATATCAAAGCAAGGTTTCATTTTGTTGCAACAAAATCAATCTTGGGATTGTTATCTTGAAAATAAAAAAAAAGTGAAAAGAAAGAAAAAGAAAAAAAGTTACTAATCACGTTTTTAGGGTCTTTTAAAAAAACTTGATTTTTGTGTGTTTTTTGTGTTTCTAGTGTTATATCCTTGTTACCTAACACTATTAGAGTCAAGAAATTGAAAATACCAACAAAAAAGAAGTGTCAAAATCGAAAATTCCCCCCCTCCCCCTCGAAAAAAAAACCCATTTTTGACCCTAGGTCAAATTTTGAGTTTTTGATTTTGTGTTTTTCTTGTGTTTTTAGTGTTAGATTTGTGTTCTCTAAAACTATAGGAGTATGGAGTTAGAATTTGAGCTAAATTGGAGGTTATTTGAGCCATCCACCATTGTTAAGCTTGAGTTTGAAGAAACCTGAAGTGAGATCTCATTGTGGGAGGTTGTTTTGAACTCACGTGTGTTTTGTTTTGTAGAATTTGTATTGTATTGTTGTGTGTGGTGTTGTGGACTGATTGGGTGTCTTTTTGGACCGTAACTTGAAGGGTTATTTTTGGAATAACCACAATGGAACCTGAGGCTTCAAATGCTCAAATAATGGATAATAATGCCATCAATGTCATTTTGGCTCGCCTTAAACTATGTCCCGAGATGTGGCTAGGTTGAATGTGGGTCTTGAGAAATTAGATACGGATGTGGCATCAATAAGTGGGAGATTAGAACGTGTGGAAAGCCAAAGGAGTCTACCTTCCACACCTCAAAATAATTCCCCAACTAATACCCCCGAGACCATGCACCAAATGCTATATCCACCAATTTCCACGAATCCAACCAATTTCTACTCCCAAACCCCACTCCACCAAGTCCAACAAGAAGGGCTTGGAACCCAAATACCACCATGAAACCCAAACCCTCTCATCCAAACTCCACTTGACCAAAGACCTTACTATCTAAATCCAATCCCGCCACACAAGCTCCACTTAACCCAAATAGACCCATCCATGTTGAGGGCTATGGTAGGGGAGAATAACATGGTGGTTATGGTCCGTATGATGATGTTTACTTGAGGGAAGAAAGAGTGAGGGTTAGACATGGGGAGTTAGACTAAGAGGTGAGATATGGCCATCCAAATTGAGATGTAGGTCTCAATTCCATCAAAGTGAGCCTTCCCATTTTCAAAAGTGAGAGTAATCTTGAAGCCTACCTTACATGGGAGTCGTCTTGTGACAAGATCTTCCAACTTAATGATCTCACCGAAGAAAAGAAAAGTTGCTATGCTATAGCTCACTTCGAAGGGTATGCTAATACATGGTGGGAGTATGTTAAACGGTTTGGGAATGAGATGATTGGGGGACAACCTCCTCCTTGGTTTCAGTTGAAGAACCTTATGTGGCAACGGTACTTTCTCGAGACTTATAAGCATGAGCTTCTTGCAAAATTGTATAATTTGAGGCAAGGGAGAAAGAGTGTCATGGCTTACTATGATGAATTTCAACAATTAATGTTGAAACTTGATCACCGAGGCGAGCAAGTAAGTCATGAAATTGTGCGCTTTAAGGTAGGGTTAAAAAAGGACATCTCCACTCGCATGACTCTTCACAAATTTGACACCGTAGATGACATCTTCCACATGGTTTTAGAGGTTGAGAGAGAGCTCAAAGAGAACTTATTCATATCTACCCAACCTGAGGCCACTAAGGGTTTCCAAAAACATCCTACAAGGTATGAAGGTAAATTGAATTCTACTTCCAATCCCAAGGGGTTTCAATGCTTCAAGTGTTAAGGGTGGGGGCACAAGGACAGTGAGTATCCAAATCGGCAGAATATGATCCTAAGGAGGGGTAGATTGTACTATCTTGGAGAAGAGGTGGGCATTGAATCGGTTAAGAATGATGACAAACCACAAGATGGAGAGCAAAAAGAAGCCAAAGTGTAAAATAAAGAGTATAGAGAAGATGTGTGGCCGGAAGAAGGAGATTGTGAAGTGCCTCTGTAAAAGAGGTGAGCCCGTGAATTTGTGGTCAAATTCCTCTCAAGATGGAGAGGATGATACAAGTATGATTATGATCATGACACTTTTGAGTATTTTTGAAGACTAGTCACTAAAGAGCTCTTTTGTCATTTCTTTATTATTTGTAATGTTGTATAAATAGAACCTTGTAGGATTTATTTTCTTAGTTTATGCTTGATATTGAAGACACTGCTCTTGTGAGAGAGAGTTCTCAAAACTAAAATTAAGGTATACGGGTGGATTTTCTTGTGTGTTGTAAAGCTTGAGACTTTGGTGCTTTGAGAGGTGGATGCCCCTCTTGTGTCATTGTAAGAGTTAGGTTTTTGTTGTATGAAGTGTTAAAGGTCCAAGAGTGAATATGCGCTTGGGTTGTTAAGACTACGTCAACACTTGTCTAACTATCTATCTTTGTTTCTTGTCCTAATCTTGTAGTTTGTGTTGTTGTTGTTCGTTTGGTTATTGTGGTTGTAACATTGTTGTTCTTCATTTTTATTTTCATAATATAGTTTGGTTTGCTGCTGGAAATTAGGTGTTAAACACCTCATTACATGGTGTTTTTGTTGTGTTCTTGAATCCGAGATGTGTCACCAAAAGAGGTCCATAGTTCCTTGAACTAGTGGATTGTTTTGGTGTTTGTTTTTTTGTGTTCTTGGGATTTTTTGTATGCCGATCCGGGTATATTATTTTTACATTGGCGATGACAGTGTGGTGTAGCAGAGTCAGAGACTCCAACCCTTGCGGCACACTTGGGTTGGAGGCTTTCCCGCTGAGTTAATGATGGATTCCATATAGCCTGTGGAATTTCAGAGTTGTAGGGTATACCACCTAGCACAGAAGTAAAATTAAGAGTGTCTCAGAGTTCAGATAATTTTATAGAGTCTTTCGAAAATGCCCATGAGATTTCTTACTATCTGATATGTTTTTGAACTGTTGTAAATTGCTCTCATATATATTGAATATAAACTATTATTTTGGATCTGCTCTGTGTACCAGTACATCTGTATTGACCTCCTACCTCCCAGGTTCGGAGGCTCAGTCTAAGGGTTCGGTTAATCAGTAGAGTATTCTAGAGAGAAGTGATCTGTTCAGTGGTGAGCCTTCTTTGTTCCAGAAGGCCTGTTATTTCAGATTATGTTATTCCATTGGTTTGGTCTACTGGGGCCTTGTCCCAGTTTTCAGAGTAGTTTTGAGATGTAGTAGAGATTTCGTAGACTGAGTCAGATCTTATTCAGATATTTTGAATGGCAGTTTTCTTTCTTATGTCTTGAAACCCAGAATTAATGACCATGTTTCCGTATTAGATTATATTTCCGTATTTACTTTTATGATATGAATGTTGTGCATGATTACCAGATCAGATAGAGTAGGACGTCCGGGCCTTCATGGTCCGGGATGTTCGTCACGGCCAGGACCTAGTTCGGGTAGTGACACTCATCCTCATATTCAGCCAGAGGTTCAAGCTTTACTTCTTCGAGAATCATTCCAAGAATTAATATTCTTCTTTGTAGGGTATGTCTCGTCTAGATATTGGTGTATTTGATTGACATTATCCTCATCCTTAGGCCGAGGCTCAAGCTCTAGATGTTGGAAAACTTGATGTCTCTGTCCTTTCTCATTTGCAGTATTAATGAGGTTCTGCTACAATTTCAGCTCTCAAGAAATCCTATGCTTTATGTTGTCTTCATGAAGGATTTTTAGCCTTCCGTTCAAGCTCCACAACTGTAAGAATTTTAGCAAGGTCGGCTTTCACCATTTTTTTAAGCTTATCGCATTCTTCCTTTGAAATTCACCTTCTGAAAACATGGACAAGCAAACATCTCCGGCCATATTTGTAACTTGAAAAAATCATGATCCCTGTAATTACTAATAATGAATCATTATATTCTTCTCCTTATTAATTTATGGCTCATAGAAAATATCTTTTCCAAGAAAAAGTAAATTTCAAAAGAAGAATATAATTTAATGGAGAAGATTATAAAGTACTACCGGGTTATTTGTTAAGGGGATGAGATATTCAAAGTTATTCCATAATAGAAATAAAACTTATTTCACTATTATAGTACATATCGATGGGATAAATAATTTCAGAATTAACTAATGCCCCTAAACCAAAGGCTAAGATAAGATAATTTTTTATTTTGAATGAAATTATTATTTTTTGTCCATCCTACCAAATGACTACTAGGATTCATGAAGAGAAGTAGTTACACGTATGTGCTCAAGATTAGAGTCAACAATCTTGTTTATTTTGAAAGGATCATAAGGCAAATAAATAAAGAACATGATACATTGTAAATTTATTTCTAGTAAGAAGTTAAGATCTTGTTGAGAATTAAGGAATACACAAAATTAATATTGTTATTTTTATCTTTATTATAAATTGTTAGATTTTTTTGGGTCATGGGTCGCCCATGTGTATCGACCCGACCTGACGACCCGACCCGTTTCTAAGTCTGAAATAATTGAGATTAATGGATAGTCTCATTTCAAAAATTGGGGGGAACGGTTACAATGAAACCTCCAAAACTGCTGAAGATTCCACTATATATTATGGTGCTTCTTCATCAGGAAATGACGGAAGATAAAAAGAAACAACTTGTATCAGTATTTTGGCAACACAAAATTTGACTCTCCAATTAACAAAAACTCCAAGAAAAAGGGCATTTGGTTTTTGATAATCACGCTTTGATCCCAAGAGATTCAAAGCAGACATGGGGCAGATTCTTTCTATAGCAAAATCAATTCCATCCACTGCAAAAATATCAAGGCACACACTTTTTTGTTCCGTAATTTTCTATCAGTGGCATCGGAGATACGTTTAAATGCTGATTTTCTTATCTATTTTTAAATCAGTGTGAAAATTCTAAAAATTAATCGTTAAGAATTCTGTACATACCTGTTAGAGAAAAAAAATCTCCATAAAAAGATCTGGGAATATGAACCCGACGTAAATCAAAATATCTAACTCGTGATTTGTGATGAGCCGTGCTATAAGAACGCTTCAAATTTGATTTCTTTTTCATTTCTCCATAGATTAGTGAAAGAAATTGAGTTTTAAAAAAAATATTAAGAAGAAGAAGATGAAGAAGGTTTATGGAAGTTTGTTTCTTGAAGAAGATGAAATAAACATGAAGATGAACTGTGCATTTTTTCTTTGTCAATAATGATAAATAAAAAGAGGATTCTTAACTTTTTCTTTTGGGTGTTGTATACGATAAATGCCTAGAAAAGAGTTTTTCTAGAAAATAGTTCCTAGAAGATAGTGCAACTAATGTTAGCACTATATTTTACATTTTCACTAATAGTTCCATTACTGTTTATTTTATTTAAGAATAAGTATTTAGAATAATTAAATGAACTTGTTATATTTTCCCTAGAAATGGACAATGATGTTTTTTATTCTTGCTATTTTTTTTTCATTATTCATTAAAGTGGATTAAATAAGTTTATAAATTAGAATTGATATAATTGTTGTCTTAATTAGTTCCTAAATTTTTTAACAGATTTTACCTTCTACGATAAATTGTTACAGAAGATGTCACATTGACTGGTTCAACCATTTTATTGTGTCTTGGTTTCAATTTCAGAAATGGCTGAATGGGGACAAACTCAAATCACTCCAAGTGGGAGTTCTGGATGTCCAGCAAAGAGACAAAGTGGAAGAGCATGTCGTCGAAGGACATCTTTTCGAGGTCGTAAGATCATACGAAATGGTGTCTCCAGGATGACCCAAAATCTGTTATACAATGAGAAGTCTATAAGAAGGGAAAAAGAGAAGAATCTAATAAACTTTTTGTCTTTTAATATGTCACCTAGTATTACAGTTGCTAATTTTATTCATTTATTTCAATTTTTGTCATTTCTGTCTTAAATTTAGTGCTTTTTTAATTTGACCAACGACACTCTAGACATCATGTATCACTTTATCTTTTTTAGTTTTCAATGCACATTCAGTCCCGAGGTTTGCACATGAACTCTCAATGCATGGTGCTTTTCATCTTTTTATCTTGACCATTTAAGTCTTGAATTTAGTGCTTTTTTAGTTTGAGCAACGACACGATAGACATCATGTATTACTTTTGCTTTTTTACTTTCCAACGCATACAAAATCCCGTCGTTTTTCACGTGAACTTTTAATGCTTAGTGCTTTTCAGTTAATTATCTGGGAATTTTAGTCTTGAATTTAGTGCTTTTTTAGTTTGAGCAACGACAAACTAGTCATCATATATTTTTTTTTTTTAGTTTCCAATGCAAATTCAGTCCCGAGGTTTGCACATGAACTTTCAAAGCTTAGTGCTTTTCATTTTTTTTTCTTGGCCGTTTAGTCTTGAATTAGTATTTTTTTAGTTTGACCAACGACAAGCTAGGCATCATGTATTACTTTTCATTTTTTAGTTTCTAACGCATATTCAATCCCGTCGTTTTTCACATAAACTTTCAATGGTTAGTGCTTTTCAGTTTTTTATCTAGGCCGTTTTAGTCTTGAATTTAGTGCTTTTTGAGTTTGAGAAATGACACGCTAGACATTATGTTTCACTTTTTCTTTTTTAGTTTCCACTGTATATTCAATCCTGATGTTTTCATGTGAACTTTCAATGCTTTGTGCTTTTCAGTTAATTATCTTGGTGTTTTAGTCTTGAATTTAGTACTTTTTAAGTTTGAGCTACAACACATAGACATCAAATATCAGTTTTTCTTTTTTAGTTTCACTGCATATTCAGTCTCGAGATTTGCACTTGAACTTTCAAAGCTTAGTGCTTTTCAGTTTTTTTATCCTGACCTTTTTAGTCTTGAATTTAATGCATTTTTAGTTTGAGCAACGACACGCTATACATCACGTATCACTTTTTTTTTTTAGTTTTCAATGCATATTTAGTCCTGAGGTTTGCATGTGAACTTTCAAATTTAAGTGCTTTTCAGTTTTTTATCTTGGCTGTTTTAGTCTTGAATTTTGTGTTTTTTAAGTTTAAGCAACGATACACTAGATATCATGTATTACTTTTTCTCTTTTAGTTTCCAATGCATATTCAATCCCAATATTTTTCATGTGAACTTTCAATACTTAGTGCTTTTCAATTTTTTTTTGTCCTTGCTCAGTTTGACCAACGACACTTTAATGATCCAGGACTACCCCCTAGTCGTCACACGGTGCTTACGTCCCCGAAGGACCACAAGCTAATTCATGAATGATATCTACTGTGAGGACTGAAAAATAATACTGAAATAAATATAGAATAATAGGCTGAAATGCCATAAGGTTCAAAATATCTAAAATACTGATAATGAATATTACCATCTGAATCTGAAATAGTGTCTGAAAAACCTCTAACTGAATCTGTCTGGTAGTGGAGTTGATGGGACAATCCCCTAACTAACTCCATCTACTAAATTACTACTAAGCTGAAGTACTAAAATAAAAGCATATACTCGATAGATGAGGACTGACTGCTAAATATGCTACTGCTGGCTGAATCTGGCTAAGCACGGTCAGGAACCTGAGCGTCCGAACCTATGATATGAAACATCATAGCGCAATAAATGGGTATGAGATCAGTATGTGGGAATGTACTGGTATGTAAATAAGGTAAGATTGCATGCATGGGTTTTGTAACGCCCCGAAATCTAGTTCTCAGGACGCCACACGGTGCTCCGAACTACAAGTAGTCCTGAGCTAACCTTGGCTGCCTTCTAACACATCTGAATCTCAACATAGGGAAATATTAGTATAAATCATGATAAAATGCAGAAAACCATCTGAATATATCTGAAAGTACTAATCTCATCAATCTGATTAAACAAATGCTGAAAATCTGAATGCTAACTCAAAGGTCTAAATCTTAATCTAACAGTCCAACAAACCTCTACTTTATGAATCTAGCGAGTCACTGGGACAGGCCCCAGCTTACTCAACTATCTGAAATGAGTAAAGAAATATCTACTAGTAATTTGAAAATCTGAATAACTAAGCCCTTGAAACTATAAGGACTCACCAACTGTAGGGATGTAGATAAGATGCTCGAAGGTCAATCACACTGCTGAGACTGAGCACCTATACCTACATTATGAGACAATGTAGCATATAGACATATATATGGATCAGTACTTTGATGATGTACTGAGTATATGGGGTGTATGCAATAAGTAAATAATAACATCACACTTTATAAATCATGCATGCTAAACGTAAATGACTTACATAGCTCGAGTAAATTTTAAATACCTGCATATATTCTAAATCTTGTGATTCATTACACTTAGTTCTAAAAAATCTGTATTCTCTCTTTGTTCTCAAATCATGTAAGCTAGATGAAATCTGAAGCTCATTCTGCATAGTAAATACTTTATCTCAAAAAGCTATTTTAAGAGCGGGGGACATCTATTTAGGAGGTTTTTCTAACCGACATGTACACCATGTGAGCATCCATGGTGTTCCATGACTAGCCCCCATAAGGTTAGGGCTGTTCTACCCTTGCCATCGGAATAAAAAAATCTCATCTCAGTGATCACAATCTCAGTCATCCATGTAGAAGTGAGGATAATCTAAATCCTACGTTGGCATATAGTTCTAGGGTATGAAACTGTAGTAACGTACCCATCTCGGTACTAAATACTACTCCCAATCTCATGCTCAAAATCTCAAGAAAAATCCACTTTAAAAGTAATCTAATGATTTATAATGAAAATCAGCTATAAATCTGTAAAGTGGATTCAAATCTGTTATGAGACCAAAAGGTCAAATCTTTATCAAAATCTGAGGATAATCTTATCATAGGGTGCTCATAGCACAAACAATCTTGAAATAATAATCTTTAAATAGGGCTTAATGACCAGTGTACCAATATCATGATAAAACATCTAGAAATTCATGCTTGATAATATAAATATTCATAATTCATCATAAAATCTGAAAATTTCAGCAATAAGCATAATAATATGAACATACCCATGTAATTCAACTTTTAAAACATTAGAAATATCATAATCTTGCATATAACAATAATGGGTATAATCTCTAGATTAAAATTCATGGGAAAACACATAAAACCATGTATCTTTAATAATTAAAATAGGTTTTGGGCACAAGGATGAAAAATTTATCCTTGTTCAAACCCCACATACCTTAGATGATGAATTAGATGCACAAGCTTGCTTTTTGAGACTCTATTTGCACTCTTGAATGAAGATTCTTGAAGCTCTTGGTCTAGGGATCTTAAATCTTGAATCAATTTGGAGAAAGGATGGTGGAATATTGAGTTTTTGGAAATGAATGTTGAAGCCTAGGGTTTTGGATGAGAAAAATTTTGATGAAACTTAGCATATAATGCTTCTAAAAAGGCTTTAATCTCGTGTTTGGACGGAATGAGGGTTGGGAAAAAGTTCAAAATACTCCCTTTAACTTCTAAACGAAACTAAAAGAATGAGCTGGGGTCCCAATTTTTGGCCTTGGTGCGACACACCACAATTGCGCCAAGCCACTGGAAAATGCCAACTGGGAACTGGTCAAACTCTGCTACGCGGGGTCATCGCGGTGCCCCTTTGGAATGCCATTTTGGCATATGGTGCGGCGCGTCATTATCACGCTGGACCTATGGAAATTGACCAACGGGAAATTGTCCTCTCCACCATGTGCCAATATCATGAAGGGCCATTAGAAAATAACAATTAGGAATTAACACTGCTCCGCGATGCGCTAAGGGTCTAAATGACGGTGTTTTACGATTGGAGCTTAATATAGCCATAACTTCTTACCTGGTTATCAGATTTAGGTGAATCTTATATAGTTGAAAAGCTTATTCAATTTCCTACATCATGGAAAGTTCAAATCTAAGGAATTCCACTTAAATTAAACATTATTTATTCTAAAAGATAATCCTTAAAATTTTTCGGGATGAGTTAAAGCTAGGGAAATCGCGAGGTATTACAGTTTTATATGTATGAATTATAACTAACTGAATGATATACAAGAACTAGATTACCATACATGGAGGATCTGTAACTACTGAACATACTATGCATACTGTGACTGAGCATACTGGAACTGAATATGATAACTAATAACTAAATATACTGGTAATCTGAGATTATTGATAACCTGAATTACTGGAAATTGAGTGACTATATCTAACAGTTCTAATTCTGTAGAACTGAATTAAGTTTTATTCTGAAGACTGAGACTGAAACTGAAACTGTGGGAGGTTACCATCTAACCAACATGTCCCCAAATCTGAACTGATAAGATAACTGAGCTGGGGTCCAATATTTAACCCTAATTAGAAGGGTGTCAGTACCATGCCACGGGTACTAACATTGGCTATGAGTTAACCCTAACTAGCAGGAAGATATTTTGTCAACCCTCACTAACAGAAAAACTTATGAGAGATGTGAGAACCCTTATCTAGAAAGAAGTCATCTCAATCTACGCTGGCTACGTAGTTCTGGAGCTTAGGGAATGCTTCTAGGGACCCTGTCCTAACTAACAGGTATGTCCCTATCCCTAGGCTCACTCGGTGCTAAATCCTACTCCCAACTGAAGGACACTTAACTGAGTATGCTGAACTGGACTGATACTGAGATTACTGAATTTTTCTAAGTTCTGTAACTAACTGAGTTCCACTGAGTTCTGTAATGGACTGAGAATACTACTGATCATAAGATGACTGATACTATTCTGTAACTGACACTGGCTCTAGATAAATAGCTAAATTATCAGGTATTAAATACGCCCAGGACTCGATAGCTTGAAAAGTAAAGCAAGACATCATCTTGAATAACATAACGATGTTCACTTGGTCATAATTCATTCACAGAGACATTTCATCAAACACTTGTAATGCATTAACTTGTACATGAATGGGGAATACATATTAGCATACTATAGTGGCATTATTTCATTCTCATAGACAATTTATCAAACACATGGGAAGTATTCTTGGTTCATTAAATCATAAACATTAACATGGCTACAACAATCAACTTGCAAATTGAAGGGTTTATCATGAATATCATGTAATTCAACATATACTAGAATCAATTCTTGAAACTTGTAATTTAAATCATGGATTAAAACTCAAACAACATCATTAACATAAATTCAATCTAATTCAAACATGGAAATCATAAATCATAAACCTTGTATTTTGAAAAAGGATTCTTAGGCTCCATGGAAGGTAAGGATCCATGAATGAACATCACATATACCTGAGAAGAAGAGTTCTTGAAGGTTCTTGGAGAGATTCTTGAGGATTGACCTTGATTCTTGAACTAGGGTTTTTGCCTCCATTTTGGAGAAAAGTGAATAATGAAGGATTTTACACGTTTTTAGGGATTAAATCCCACATCTGGGCGGAATAAAATCACGGGAAAAGACCATTTTAACCCTGAGCACAACTTTAATTTTTTGTAAAATTTTTCTGATCTGGACCTCTGGTGTGGCGCGCCACTATCGTGCCAGGCCATTAGAAAATGACGACTGAAAAATTGCATGGTGGCATGACACAGTACAATCACGTTGCCACCTTGGTCGCGACCTGAAAGCTCATCGCAACACGGTGGTATCGCGTTGGAACATTGAAAAAGGACAATTCTGAAATTGAGCCTTTACGTGAACTGTCAATATCGCAGAGGCTCACTGGTTTTTGATAATTACCACTTTGGCTGGCTCCGCGACACGCTGATGGCTCAGGTGGTACACTGTCTTACTAAAATGGCCATAACTCTTCACCTGAGTGTCGGGTTTAGGAGAATTTTATATCGTTGGAAAGATAATTGAATTTCCTACTCAATAAATATTCAAAATATTGAAAATTACACATGTATAAAAGTGTATTCATCTTTAAAGTAAGTCTTTGACATTTTTGGGACGAATTTAAGCTAGGTAAAAGTATGGGGTGCTACAGACACACTATACGTCATGTATTACTTTTTCTTTTTTAGTTTTCAATGCATATTAAATTCCGATATTTTTCATGTTAACTTCAATGATTAGTGCTTTTAGTTGTTATCTTGGCTGTTTTAGTCTTAAATTTAGTGCTTTTTTAGTTTGAGAAACGACAGGCTAGAAATCATATATCACTTTTTCTTTTTTAGTTTCCACTAGATATTCAATTCTGAGGTTTTTCATGTGAACTTTAATGCTTAGTGGTTTTCAATTTTTTATCTTGACAGTTTTAGTCTTGAATTTAGTGTTTTTTTAGTTTGAGAAAACGACATGCTAGACATCATGTATCGCTTTTTCTTTTTCTTTTTTTCGTTTCCAATGTATAATTAGTCCCGAGGTTTGCACATGAACTTTCAATGCTTAGTACTTTTCAATTTATTTTTACTGATTTAGTCTTGAATTTAGAGCATTTTTAGTTTGAGCAACGACACGCTAGACATCATGTATCTTTTTTTCTTAGTTTCCAATGCATATACAGTCCCGAGGTTTGCATGTGAACTTTCATAGTTCAGTGCTTTTCAGCCTTTTATCTTGGCCTTTTTAGTCTTGAATTTAGTATTTTTTTAGTTTGAGTAACGACACGCTAGACATCATGTATTACTTTTTCCTATTTTACTTTCCAATGCATATTCAATTCCAATGTTTTTTAACGTGAAATTTCAATACTTAGTGCTTTTGCAGTTTTTTGTCTTGGCCGTATTAATCTTGAATTTAGCTTATTTTTAGTTTGAGTAACTACAGGCTATACATCATGTATTGTTTTTTCTTTTTTTGTTTCCAATGCATATTCAATCCTGACGTTTTTCACGTGAACTTTCAGTGCTTAGTGCTTTTCAATTTTTTATTTTGGCGATTTTAGTTTTGAATTTAGTGCTTTTTAGTTTGAAAAAATACAATATAGAAATCATGAATCACTTTTTTTTTAGTTTACAACGCATATTCAATCGAGATATTTTTTTTGTGAACTTTCAATGCTTAGTGATTTTTTATTTTTTATCTTCGCCGTTTTAGTCTTTAATTGAGTGCTTTTTTAGTTTGAGCAACAACACGCTAGACATCATGTATCACTTGTTCATTTTGAGTTTCCAATGCATATTCAGTCCCGAGGTTTGCACGTGAACTTTCAATGCTTAGAGTTTTTCAGTTTTTTATCTTGGTTGTTTTATTCTTGAATTTAGTACTTTTTTAGTTTGAGCAACGAAATGCTAGACATCATGTATTACTCTTCCTTTTTTAGTTTCCACAACATATTCAATCCCGACGTTTTTCACGTGTACTTTTAGTGCTTAGTTCTTTTCAGTTTTTTATCTTGGCCATTTTAGTTTTGAATTTAGAGCTTTTTTTGTTTTTTATCTTGGTCGTTTCTGTCTTGAATTTAGTGCCTTTTTAGTTTTAAATTTTGGTCGTTTCAATTTTGAATTTAGTACTTTTTCAGTTTTCGATTTTGGTTATCTCTCTTGAATTTAGTGTTTTTTTCAGTTTTAAAATTTGGTTGTTTCTATCTTGAATTTTGTACTTTTTTAGTTTTCAATTTTGGTTGTTTCTTTCTTTAATTTTTTGGTATTCAATTTTGGTAGTGTTTTTTCTTTTTCAATTTTGATAGTTTCTGTCTTGAATTTAGTGCCATTTTAGGTTTTGATTTTGGACATTTCTGTCTTGAATTTAGTGTCATTTCAATTTTTATTTTGGTCATTTCTGTCTTGAATTTAGTGCCTTTTCAGTTTTCGGTCTTGGTCATTTTTGTCTTTAATTTAGTGCTTTTCAGTTTTCGATTTTGATTATTTCGTTCTTGAATTTAGTGTCTTTCCAGTTTTTGATTTTGGTTGTTTCTTTCTTGAATTTAGTGTTTTTTCAGTTTTCGATTTTGGTCATTTTTGTCTTGAATTTAGTGTTTTTCAGATTTCGATTTGGGTCATTTCTTTTTTTGAATTTGGTGATTTTTTAGTTTTCAGTTTTGGTTGTTTCTGTCTTGAATTTAGTGCTTTTTCGATTTTCAGTTTTGGTCATTTCGGTCTTGAATTTAACGCTTTTAGATTTTTCAATTTTGGCTGTTTCTGTCTTGAATTTAGTGTTTTTCGGTTGTTTCTGTCTTGAATTTTGTGCTATTTCGGTTTTCAATTTTGGTCATTTCTGTCTTGAATTTGTGCCATTTTGATTTTTAATTTGGTCGTTTCTATCTTGAATTTAGTGCCTTTTTAGTTTTCAATTTTGATTGTTTCTATCTTGAATTTAGTGCCTTTTCAATTTTTGATTATGGTCATTTCTGTCTTGAATTTAGTGCCTCTTCAGTATTCGATTTTGGTCGTTTCTGTCTTGAATTTAGTGTTTTTTTAGTTTTTGATTTTGGTTATTTATGTCTTGAATTTAGTGTCATTCAGTTTTCAATTTTGGTCTTTTCTTACTTGAATTTAGTGCTTTTTAAGTTTTCACTTTTGGTTGTTTCTGTCATGAATTTAGTTCTTTTTTAATTTGAGCAATGACACGCTTGACATCATGTATCACTTTTTCTTTATTAGTTTCCAATTCATATTCATTCGTGAGGTTTGCACGTGAACTTTCAAAGCTTGGTGCTTTTAAGTGTTTTATCATGACCGTTTTAGTTTTGAATTTAGTGATTTTTCAATTTTCAATTTTGGTTGTTTCTGTCTTGAATTTAGTGTTTTTTTAGTTTTCAATTTTGGTTGTTTCTGTCTTGAATTTAGTGTTTTTTTAGTTTTCAATTTTGGTCGTTTCTGTTTTGAATTTAATATTTTTAGAATTTTAAATTTTTGTTGTTTTTGTCTTGAATCTAGTATTTTATTTATTTTTCAATTTTGGTCGTTTCTGTCTTGAATTGTGTACCATTTTTGTTTTCAATTTTGGTTGTTTCTATCTTGAATTTAGTGCCATTTCGATTTTTGATTTTTGTCATTTCTATCTTGAATTTAGTGTCTTTTCAGTTTTTGATTTTGATCATTTTTTCTTGAATTTAGTGCCTTTTTAGATTTTTATTTTTGTCATTTCTGTCTTGAATTTAGTGCCTCTTCAGTTTTTGATTTTGATCGTTTCTATCTTGAATTTAGTGCTTTTTTAGTTTTCGATTTTGGTCGTTTCTGTCTTGAATTTAGTGTTTTATAGTTTTCGATTTTGGTCATTTCTTTCTTGAATTTAGTGCTTTTTAAGTTTTCAATTTTGGTTGTTTCTGTCATGAATTTAGTGCTTTTTTAAATTGAGAAACAACACGCTTGACATCATGTATCACTTTTTCATGTTAGTTTCCAATTCATATTCAGTCCCGAGGTTTGCACGTGAACTTTCAAAGTTTGGTGTTTTAAGGTTTTTTATCATGACCATTTTATTTTTGAATTTAGTGATTTTTTAGTTTGAGCAACGACCCGAAAGACATCATGTGTCGCTTTTTTTAGTTTCCAAATGCATATTCAATCCCGACGTTTTTCACGTGAACTTTTAATGCTTAATGCTTTTCTGTTTTTTACTTGGCTTATTAGTCTTGAATTTAGTGTTATTTTAGTTTGAGCAACGACTCACTAGACATCATGTATCACTTATTTTTTTTTAGTTTCCAATGCATATTCAGTCCCGAGGTTTGCACGTAAACTTTCAAAGCTTAGTACTTTTTAGTTTTTTTATCTTGGCCGTTTTAGTCTTGAATTTAGTGTTTTTCTAGTGTGAGCAACGACACACTAGACATCATGTATTATTTTTTCTTTATTAGTTTCCAATGCGTATTCAATACCCATGTTTTTCACGTGAACTTTCAATACTTAGTGCTTTTCAGTTTTTTATCTTGACCATTTTAGCCTTGAATTTAATGCTTTTTTACTTTGAGAAACGACACGTTAAACAACATGTGTCACTTTTTTTCAGTTTCCACTGCATATTCAATCCCGAGGTTTTTCACGTGAACTTTCAATGCTTAGTACTTTTCAATTTTTTATCTTGATCATTTTAGTCTTGAATTTAGTGTTTTTTTAGTATGAGAACGACATGCCAGACATCATGTTTCACTTTTTCTTTTTTGTAGTTTCCAATACTTATTCAGTTCCGAGGTTTGCACGTGAACTTTCAAAGCATATTGCTTCTCAGTGTTTTATCCTGAACGATTTACTCTTGAATTTAGTATTTTTTAGTTTGAGCAATGACACGCAAGATATAATGTATCACTTTTTTTTAGTTTCCAACGCATATTCAATTCCGTTATTTTTCATGTGAACTTTCAATGCTTAGTGATTTTTAGTTTTTCATCTTGCCATTTTAGTCTTGAATTTAGTATTTTTTTAGTTTGAGCAGCGACATGCTAGACATCATGTATCTCTTTTTCTTTTTTAGTTTCCAATGCATATTCATTCCCGAGGTTTGCACGTGAACTTTCAAATCTTAGTGCTTTTCAGTTTTTTTGTCTTGGACGTTTTAGTCTTGAATTTAGTGTTTTTTTTTGTTTGAACAACGACATGCTAGACATCATGTATTAATTTTCATTATTAAATTACTAATGCATATTCAATCCCGACATTTTTTACGTGAACTTTTAGTGTCTAGTGCTTTTCATTTTTTTTCATCTAGGCCATTTTAGTCTTGAATTTCGTATTTTTTTAGTTTGAGAAATAACACGCTAGACATCATGTATCACTTTTTCTTTTTTTAGTTCCCATTGCATATTCAATCCTGATATTTTTATGTGAACTTTCAATGCTCTGTGCTTTACAGTGTTTTAGTCTTGAATTTAGTGCTTTTTTAGTTTGAGTAATGACACGGTAGACATCATATATCAGTTTTTCTTTTTTAGTTTCCAATGCATATTCAGTCCTTAGGTTTGCACGTGAACTTTCAAAGCTTTTTGCTTTTTAGTTTTTTTTATGTTGACCTTTTAGTCTTAAATTTAGTGTTTTTTTAGTTTGAGCAACGACACGCTAGACATCATGTATCATTTTTTTTAGTTTCCAATGTATATTCAGTCCCAAGGTTTGCACGTGAACTTTCAAAGTTTTGTGCTTTTCAGTTCTTCATCTTGGCCGTTTTAGTCTTGAATTTAGTGTTTTTTAGTTTGAGCAATGATACACTAGACATCATGTGTTACTTTTTATTATTTAGTTTCCAATGCATATTCAATCCCAATGTTTTTCACGTGAACTTTCAATGTTTAGTGCTTTTCATTTTTTTAATCTTGGCCATTTTAGTCTTTAATTTAGTATTTTTTTTAGTTTGAGTAACGACATGCTAGACATCCTGTATTATTTTTTTATTTAGTTTCTCATGCATATTTAATCCCACGTTTTACAAGTGAACTTTCAATGCTTAGTGCTTTTTAGTTTTTTATTGTGGTCGTTTTAGTTTAGAATTTAGTGTTTTTTTAGTTTGAGCAATGACACGCTAGAAAACATGTATCACTTTTTCTTTTTAGTTTTCAATGCATATTCAATCCCGACATTTTTCACGTGAACTTTCAAGACTTAGTGCTTTTCTATTTTTTATCATGTCCGTTTTAGTCTTGAATTTGTGCTTTTTTAGTTTGATCAATGACACGCTTGACATCATGTATTAATTTTCCTTTTTTAGTTTCCAACACATATTCAATTCCGGCGTTTATAACGTGAACTTTCAATGCATAGTTCTTTTTAATTCTTGTGGCCGTTGTAGTTTTCAATTTAGTGCCTTTTTATTTTGAGCAACAACACGCGATTATCATATATCACCTTTTCTTTTTTAGTTTCCAATGCACATTCGTCCCTAGGTTTGCACGTGAACTTTCAAAGCTTAGTGCTTTTTAGTTTTTTTATCTTGGCTGTTTTAGTCATAAATTTAGTGCTTTTTTAATTTGAGCAACGCAACACCAGACATCATGTATTACTGTTCCATTTTTAGTTTCCAATGCATATTCAATCCCAATGTTTGTCACGTGAACTTTCAATGCTTAGTACTTTATAGTTTTTTTTTTTATGTTTGTTGTTTTAGTCTTGAATTTAGTGCTTTTTTAGTTTGAGCAATGACACGCTAGATATCATGTATTACTTTTCCTTTTTTAGTTTCCAACGTATATTCAATCCTGATGTTTTTCGTGTGAACTTTCAATGCTCAGTGTTTTTCATTCTTTATCTTGGTAATTTTATTCTTGAATTTTGTGCTTTTTTAATTTGAGCAACGACACGCGAGACATCATGTATCATTTTTCTTTTCTAGTTTCCAATGCTCATTCAGTCCCAAGGTTTGCACGTGAACTTTCAAAGCTTAGTTCTTTTCTGTTTTTTATCTTGGCCGTTTTAGTCTTGAATTTAGTGCTTTTTTAGTTTAAGCAACGGCACGCCAGACATCATGTACTACTTTTTCTTTTGTACTTTCCAACGCATATTCAATCCCAACGTTTTTCATGTGAACTTTCAATGCTTAGTGCTTTTCAGTTTTTATCTTGGCCGTTTTTGTCTTGAATTTAGCATTTTTTTAGTTTGAGCAACGACGCGCAGGACATTATGTATCACTCTTTCTTTTTTAGTTTCCTATGCATATTCTGTCCCGAGGTTTGCACATGAAGTTTTAAAGCTTAAAGCTTTTATAGTTTTTTATCTTGGCTGTTTTAGTCTTGAATGTAGTGCATTTTTTGTTTGAGCAACAACACCCTAGACTTCATGTATTACTTTTCCCTTTTTAGTTTCCAACGCATATTCAATCCTGATGTTTTTCATGTGAACTTTAAATGCTTAGTCTTTTTTAGTTTTTTTAACATGCCGCTTGTTCGAGCTAAAGTTGAACCGTCTTTCCGATGTATATTGACCCGAACCCTATGGTTTCTATTTAGATATAAGTGTGAATAACATTTCCTTAGTGTGGGAACATCCTTGGATATAAATATTCATCATAAAAATCTCCTAGCTCGAAAGTTAAGTTGAGAACTTTCTTATCTATTGAGTTTTAGTTGATGATTTTGTGTAATGCCCCAAGACTACCTCCCTAGATGTCACACGGTGCTTAGGACCATAAGTGATCCCAAGCTAACCCTTGTACTGGCATAACTCGTGAGCAATTGAATGAAATACATAAATCTTGAAGTAATAATTGGAAGAAAAGTCTTTAGCTGAACATCTTCAAAACAAAACTATTAAAACGATAATAACTCTGATTACAAAAAACAAAACTGAAATCAAATACATCAATTCTACTAACTATCCATGATGTCTCTCCTAGTATTGACTATAGGTAGCAAGGACATGTCCCCCAACCATCCCAAATTAATACGACTGAATAAAGTAAACAAGATGTTACTTGAACTATGATTGACTTGAGCCCTCGAATCAAAATGACTTATCACCTGCTGACCGGAAGTTGCAAACTGCCTGATTATGATGTGTGCGCTACAACTGGTACCTACAATATGAGATAATGTAGCACATAGACGTATATGTGGATCAGTACTTCTGGAATATACTGAGTACGAGGGGGTGAATACATAAGTAAAAACTGTTATGAATCGGATAGAATAAGCAAACCACAAGCAAAATAAAAAATAAGAACACACAGATTTATGTTAAAAACCTTGCAGAAAAAACCACGGGAATAGGTGTAGGAATTCACTATAATGGAAAGGAGTACAATATGGAGATGATAGTATCAATTTCATGTATATAAGAACAATCCGAAATAGCCCACTAAACGCACTTATATAATACGTGCATACAAATAGGTCTTAGGCCCAAAAACATTCAGGTCCATACCGCTAGGGCTTCGCCCCCGCACCCCCAACGGGATCAGTGGTGGGCTTCGGGATCAAGCCTATCGGCCTAATCCCTAAGATACCACCACAGAGCTCATGAAAAATCACAAACATATATCACACCGCAAATCTTTTAGGGCCGGATCAACAAAATTTGGGTCACAAATTCTAACAAAAACAATAACTTAATGTATGTATAAAACTTTAAACAATGCATGATAAGTGTAAATGACTCACGTTTGGCTTGTATAAAACAAAAGCTGTAAAATCAACCGTGAATAAAAAAACATACTGCATAAACTTTATGAGCCATAACACTTAGTTCTAAAAGGAGTACCGTTACTCTTTATTTTGGGAGGTTCTTTTAACCAATATAAACCATGTGAGCTATTATGGAGTCCAACATCTCACATCCATGTTGGTAGGGCTGTCCTACCCTTGCCATCGGAATAGAACCTAAGCTAGAGTGATCACTATGCTGAACCCATATTGGGACTTAATCCTACGGTGCCACGTAGTTCTGGGGCATGTGACCTTGGTATCATACCCAACTCAGTGCTAAATACTACTCCAATATTACTTATATGCTCTCTCTTTAGGAAATCCACCTTAAAATGGCATAAGGGTTTATAATGAAAACCAGTTATGCTCTTTTTTGGTTTAAACTATAATCAAAATAAATAAATATGGATTCCATCTCTTAGCTGAGGATTAAAAGATCAATTCTTGCTTTAAATCTTGAAACAAACTTATCATAGAATGCTTAAAAACATAAACTTCTTGAAATCTCCACATTTAAACTTAGGGCTTAAAATTCATGCTATAAAATCATGGTAGTGCATACCAAAGCTTCATACTCAATATAATTCTTGAAATACTTCAACAATACAAGTCAAGATAGCGCAATCTCATTCATAATATAAATCTCATAAGTTATAAACATAAACATAAGAACTTCTTGATATACTTAAAACTTTAAATCTCATGAAAATTAGATGCTTCAAGAATATACATACTTGGGTATGAACCCTACTCCAAAAAAATTAAATTAAATCTTAAAATCATGCAATTTGGGCACAAGGGTGAAATGATACCCTTGTTCATAACCCCACATACTTTAATAAGATTAATTTGATGGAGAAAGCTTGACCTTGAAAGCCTTGGAGATGATCTTGAAAGATTTTCTTGGAATTCTTGGACTAGAGAACTTAAATTCTTGTTTATCTTGAAGAGAATGTAACTTGACGTTGAAGTCCTTGGGAGGAGGTTAGGGTTTGTTCTTGGAGAGGAAGGCTTTCTTGGAGAGAAATTATGAATAAAGGGGAAAATAATGCTCCTTGGGGGCTTTAATTATGTGTTATGGACAAATTGGGTGGGGTAAAATGACCCATTTCCCTTAAAAATGCGGAATAAAAAGCTGTAAAATAGGAGCGGTTTCCGCAGGCTAATCGCGCACCCTCACTACCTCTCTCACAAAAATGGCTATAACTTTTCGCTCGGGTATCGAATTAAGGAGAAATTGGTATAGTTGGAAAGCTAACTCAATTATATATAATTTGGTGAATCTTGAGATGCAAAATTTTACGTATATCAAAATTTAGGCATGTTCAAAGTAGACTCTTGTAGAATCGAATATCAAACTTTGGATTAATCAAAGGCTCTTAGCTAAACTTTGTTTTAAGTGATTCTTATGAACATTTTTTCACCTCAAAATAACTTCACACATTAGTATAAACATCATGACACATATATTCAAAATAAATTTATGGGATTAGAGTTTACACTCATAAGAACGATGCTTCAAAGTCTAGCCCAAAAATGCAGGGTATTACATTTTACTTGGGTGAACCTTCAGTGACCATTTCTCCTAGGATATAAAGAGTTATGTGGCCTACTATATCAATCTAAATCCGTTCAAGTCTTCTTTTCAAATCCACTGATCATTCGTTAATCCGAGTCCGCAGTCAAAAGTTATGAGTGTTTGAATGAGGCACTGTCTAGGATCTGAGATGGCCCTGCGCCGCAAAATAATCATCAAGCACACTGCCTCAGCTTTGCTTTGTACATGCGATGCAAAGAATTTTCGGAGCGTCAAAAAGTGTTCTTTTGATTTATTTTAAGGGCATAAAAGTCTTTTATCATCCAATAATCATTCCTAACCCTCTTTGGAAGAAATTAAGGCCTTATAAACCTTACATTGCCTATGTAATTTAACAAATATCATTCCATATGCAAGAAGTGATATGAGAAAAACAATGAAAACATGAAATTAGTCGAAAAACAGTCCACAAAAAGGAAGAAATCTGTGAACCCTTTTGGAAACAAGTCTCGGCTTTCTAAGAACACAATAACAAGAAGATAACAAGGTATTTATTACACCAAATCAGAGGACAACAAACTAGATTAAGAACATAAGATGATGAACAAGAAGACACAAGATTCGGGTATAACAATAACAACAAGAACACAAGAATACAACACAAACACTAAATAAGATTAGAAGAAGGTAAAAGGATAAATAGTTAGACAAATTGAAGGTACAGTCTTAAAAACCCAAAAGTCTATTCCACTCTTAGACCTTTAACATCACACAGAACAAATACCTAACTCTTACGTTGGCACAAGAGTGACCTCGATCTCCCAAGAATCCAACGTTTCCAAGATTGAGTCCAACGTGAGTAAATCCACACTCAATGTTGATTTCCCTAGTTACAAGTTTCGGCCATGGGGCCTTTCTTACAAGAGAGAGTTTCAAGTGTTACAACTTCAATATCCAACAAAAACTAATGACTAAAACCCTATATCATTCTATTTATAGTGTATTACAAATAATAGGTAAAACGACCAAAAGGTCCCTTAAATGAAATGTGACCAAGGGCGCCCTTAGAGTGCAAGTTTAGGGTCGGTTTTTGTGTGATCCAAGGTCTTCTCCACACTTCACTTGGATGTTTTATTGGATGGGTCCAATGCATTCTCATATACGTGCATCCTTGTAGTTGTACCCGTATCATCCTCCCCTTCTTGAAAAAGGATTCGACCTCAAATCTGTACCTCACAAAATCAAGAGAATACAATAAGCACATATCCTCAAGACATGAGGGTAGGGTTAGCAAAATGCACACATCATATTCCATGCTGAGGGGGTTACAAACTTGGAATATGTCCATGGGTTCTTTGTGTTGAACATAAAAAGCTTAGTACAAAAGACACAAAGAAAGTGGTCATCATCCACAAAAAGAGATAAGAAAGAACTTTGTCTTCCTTCATTAGCACCCACAACCAAACATTGCTTGTCGTCTTGACCAAGTATTAAGTGGGGAGTGTAGATATTTCCACATTCCAAGAGGGTGACGAGATCAAATGAAAAAATTAGCCAAGGGCCTAAGCCGAGGCTAGCACTCCCTTCCCCTAGAATGTCACTCCCACACTCATACACAAAAATATTTTCATACACATGGTATTTATGAACAAAACTAATTGCAATGCTTTTACCACACAAGATGTTCAAAGAGTCATGTGCATTATCAAGATCAATTCTATAGAGATCATCACTAACTTGAGAATTTTTAAGCACACTATTCACATGCTCAAGTAGTGAACTACATTTAAGAGTAAATTGATCATCATGCACACCAAGAGTACTCATTTCTGAGACTACATATTCCTTTCCCTTAAGAGTACTCTCATCTTCCAAGAAGAGTTTTCCATCTTTAGGAGGAATGTTGTCATACCATAGTGGGTTAGTATATAGGCTATAGCCTTCAAGGCAAGCTATACCATCATTTTCACCACTAGGTTCATTAGGAGTGTTTATATCATATTCAAACAAAACATTAAACCTAAAGAGAGCATGATCTATCTCATGGACAGATTTGGAACTAGCAAGTGCTTCGCTCACTATAAGTTCACTATCAAGTACCAAAGATGTTTCAATCTTCTCTTTACCTTGGTGTGGGTTGGGGTAGCCCACCTCTTCCTTTGAGAAGCTCTCGGCACAAGGTGTTTGGACAAGGGAAGTTAGATTTTGTGGGATAGGTTTAGGTAACAATTGGCGTAGCCTTTCCACGTCCAATTTCATTTCTTCAATATTGTCATTGATGCGATCAAACATGGCATCAAGATTAGTGGAAGCCATGGTACCTAAAGCAAAGGACAACAACAAATAGCAAAATAAACTTGTTAGTTCAAAATGCCTCACCACACTCCCACTCTCGGTTTTACCTCACACTTGGTTTCATAAGTGTTGAAAGCCGGCTTGTACTTCGTGAGTGATTGAAGGTTGAGTCTACTCTTGTATGGAATAGATTTTCGTTTGAGTTGACTCAAAGAAAATTTGTTTACGGACTTGAACCAACAAGATACAACGAATTCACAAAAAAGAAAAGCACACAACCAACGTTTAACACGAATGAACGAACACAAAGACTAACTAACAATCTAGTAGATGAGTACTAGTTTGCCAATTAGTATTGGAACCAATGAAATTGAAACTAAGGAACAACAAAAGGAAACTAAGAAATCTGAAATATGAGCTTAAATATGTTGTGTGAACAGTAACAATGATGATGTGGTAGCATGTAATTGGTTGCGGTTTCTAACAATTTTTTTTTGGTCGTCCAATTTCAAGTCTTGGTCAATTTACAATTTAGGAATTGGTAGAATTTCAAAGTCAACTTTTCAAAATTTTGACTTTCTTGTACTTCTTCTTATAACATGGACCCTTGTTTTATGGAAAGTTGTTGGAAAGTGGTTGAGATGTGATTGACTATTTGATGAGTGATGGAACGTCTTTCAAGACTAACAAAGCTTCAACCCTTTTTCCTTTAATGTTCACTTTATATTAACAAGCTATGAAGGTTGTGAAGAACTTCAAGAACAACATCAGCAATCACCAAGAACAACCCACAACAATCTCCAAAAATACCACAATTTTCACACGGCCAACT
The DNA here is from genome assembly GCF_002878395.1 of Capsicum annuum. Lineage (NCBI taxonomy): Eukaryota > Viridiplantae > Streptophyta > Magnoliopsida > Solanales > Solanaceae > Capsicum > Capsicum annuum. Next base: position 215,047,375 of record NC_061116.1, on the reverse strand, counting down.
TCCAATTTTCACAATACAATATCTTCAACACTTGGCCAAGACAACTAAAATTTCAACAAAATGGTTCTTAGGTCACCAATGGACAACAATATCATGTGGCCAAGATTAGAACAACAACAAGATGAAGACCACAAGGCCAAAACAGTTCATAGTAGTTTCTTCGCATTAGAACAACTTTAATCTTTTTCTTTTCCAATGCTGCAGTGGTATGGTCAGAGTGAGAAATGCATAAAAGCTATCTTCTCGCTGGCTAGTAAAATTGCTCCCAGCGTTATTTTTGTAGATGAAGTAAGACGTTAGCATATTTCTTTGATCCTTCCTGCTTTAAAATTCTATACATTTTCTGATCCCTTTTGTCTCCTGTTTGTTTATGTGGCTTTCTAAAGGTTGATAGTATGCTGGGACAAAGGGAAAATCCAGAAGAACATGAGTCATTGCGCAAATTGAAAAATGAATTCATGGTGCATTGGGATGGGTTGCGCACAAAGGATACAGAACGAGTTCTGGAACTTGCAGCAACAAACAGGCCATTTGACCTTGATGAAGCTGTTATAAGGCGACTGCCATGCAGGTAAAAGAGGAATGACTAATTTGCAGATATTATTGAAGAAATTATTTTAACACTTGCTTAATGTCCTTTTCATCTCTTTTTTGTACAGGTTGATGGTCAATTTACCAGATGCTCCAAACAGAGCAAAAATTCTAAAAGTGATACTCGCAAAAGAAGACTTGGCTCAGGATGTTGATCTGGAATCAGTTGCAAGTATGACAGATGGATATTCCGGGAGTGACCTTAAGGTGTCTTTGCTATTCATGTTTGCTTGGATAAATGACTAGTCCTTGTTTCATCTTTCTGATGTTTGAATTTGCTGTGTTTTTCTAATTTAACTCCTTTATCATGTAGAATCTCTGTGCAACCGCTGCATTTCGACCCATTGGAGATATCCTAGAAAAGGAAAAAAAGGTACTACTTTTCTTCTGTTTGATGTTTGTTCATTGATTGCTTAACTGAGGTAGAAAATAACATGATTGGCTGTTCCACTGGGTTTTCTCAGTGGTTCTGTTATGGATGTCTATTTCACTTTCTTTAGATAATTCTTCATGGGCTTTAGAGGATCCTTTTTGAAGCGTCTTAATTCAAATGTATGTTGCTATTCCTGGATTTGGTGGAGAGGAACTTTCTTCTAAAATACCGTGGAGTTAAACTTTAACAACTTGAGTTTATGAAAATCAAAGGCAGTCTGGTGCATGAAGCATCCACATTCTCTCAGGGTCCAGAGAAGGTCGCACTCCAATGGGGTGTGATGTAGGAAGCCTACACTGGCGCAAGCATCAGTGACTGATTTCACAACTCGGGAGAAACATAAGTTTGAGGGCCAGTTCACTTGGTAATTTAATAACAAAACGTATAAAACATGTAACAATATAGAAGGAAAAGACAATATAGATTCTGTGCTGATTAACTTGGCTATTCTATTCATCTGATTTGAGCTATACTTGCAAGAATGACGTAGAAGGAAATTTAGGAGGCCCTTGTGTGTATATATATGTTTGTGTGCGCATGCCTCCTTTGTATACTTGCTAAAACAGGCATCTAATGCTCACATTTAACTATAGGAACAGACCGCAGCTAGTGCTAATGGTGGACCACCTCCAGCACTAAGCAGCAGTGCAGACTTACGGCCACTGAATATGGACGACTTCAGATATTCTCATCAGCAGGTGAGTTGAAAAATTCTGGCAGTGTCTTTACACTTTCTAATTATTTAACTGCATAAGGGTGTTGACGATTGGAGAACTGTGATCGGCTGTTCTTGTAGGTTTGCCCAAGTGTTTCATCTGAATCCGCAAATATGACACAGCTTCTTCAGTGGAATGATCTGTATGGAGAAGGGGCCTCTAGAAAGAAACAGTCCTTCAGTTATATCATGTAAAGGGGGCTTTTGGGTTCATTTGTACAATGAGTTTATAGGTATCTTAGACAATGAGTTTTGACATGTTACAATGGTGGTGAAGGCTTTCACATACAATTACTTTATATGCTTTGACCTTTTGCTGAGTATTTGCAGAGCGTGTCGAGTCCTGTCAGAAAATTGACAAAGCTTCTATAATTTCCCAAAATATTTTTTTAGCTTAGATGTCTACCTTACCCAAATATTTTAACTAGAGTAGATGTCTGGGTTTATTATTTGATACCTTGTAAATAATAAGTACGTTAACTAGGTGTACATTGATTTGAACCTGAAAAGTACATTTTGTTGCATGCAGAGTATTGCATTTTAGGGTCGTTTGAACAGTTGGGATAAGTAATGTTGAGATTATTTTTTATCCATTGTTGGTTCGGTTTGGTGTATTAAGGATAGTTCTATATTTGAGAATGGTTATCCTCATCAGTTATCTAATGACAAATTTTGGTTACTAGCACACTAGTGTGCCTGTCAAAAACAAAGGGAAGGAGAAAAATATAGGGAAATTGTAGCTGTAAATTGGTACAAAAGAGACTGTAGGGAAGGAAAAAACTGATACTTTTGAGAGATTTCTATTTTTCTGGATGGCTACAAATGCACAATGTGCCTCCTATTTATACTAGTCCATGGATGATTCTAGATATCCTACAAAATGTACTGGTACGTAGAACCATCCAAAACAGAACATATTATACAATATAGGTGGGAGCACTTAGTAAAACATGTCAATGTAGAATGTTTGAAAACACCAGGGCATCATTTGATAAGTGTGAACACTTTCTCATAAACATGACTCTACTCATTATTTCTCTACTAAGCTAGATAGTACACCCTACAATCTGTAATTCCACAGTCTATATGGAATCCGATATTGGCTCGGCGGCCAAGCCCCCAACCCAAGTTTGCCGCAAGGGTTGGAGTCTCTGCATCTCTACTATGCCACAGGGACTTCACAAGCGTACAATTCCTAAGTCAGGGAAATCATGAACCCGTGTCGGCAAAGCACGATTTTGGGCAATGATTTATCTAACTCGTGCCTTCTTCTGGTAACATCTAACTCTCTCTTAAGCCCAATTTTTAGACTCTTTAGAACATGCCTTCTTCTTATGCTTATTTCTCTCTTATTCTGTTTTGGGCAAATCACAATAGGGTATCGTCATACCCAGACTTGCAAGTCTTTTATTCATACCACAACATCTCTACTGCCATTTTTATTTCAAAACTTATTATTGACCACCCCAAAAGATTTAAAATTCATGCGTGAGTTCATACTTTGAAAGCACATGAAAAACAAACCACTTTCTCTCTTCAATACTTTTTCTACATTGGTCATCTTCTTTATCAAATAAATGCAATTCTCAATTGAAACATGAACACTTATAAATCAAGTAAAAATCCTCTCATTTAACCATAACAACAGTAAAATTCATGCAAAATAGAGAAGAACCTTCAAACTCAAACTTTTAGCAATCTATACAATCAACCCAAAACATGGAAACAATGAATATCATAGTAAGAGAGGGGAAATTACATAAATCATGGTCTATCATTTATCTTCACAAACTTAATATCACATGAACACATGAAAAACGTTTTGAACTTAGGATACCACACCACAATTTCTACAAGACTTCATAAAAATATGGGATTTTCAATCATGTCCATCTATAAGCTTGAAAGCAATTTCGTATGCATAAGTATACACTCTTTAAAGTATACTCTTTAAAGCTTGTTTAAAAATAGTAAATCCATGCCCATGAGGTTTAGGATAATCCCACGTACCTTAAGATTCTTAAATTGAAGGACTCAACCCTAATCTTGACACTTTCTTGAGAATCTTGAACTTAAAAGGCTTAAATTTTTGTTCTTGGGGAAGAGGGAAGGGTTTGTTTGAGAGTATAATTGGAGGAGATGGGCAATTTTACGCACTAATTGATGATTTTAATCGGGATTGGATGAATTGGTTGAGGGGAAAAGACTCAATTGCCCCTCAGGCAATTAAATTCGCAACAAATTGCATTTTAGAGAGCCACCACGACACGGTGAGGGCTCCATCACTATAGGCACCGCGATGCGGTCCTATCACGATGAGATGCTGGAATCAAAATCCAAACAAGATCCATTCCTCGTCCGAAAAATCTAAAACTTCCCCGAGACATGCTTCTTACACCCCTGAACATGAATTAACTCAAAAATCTACGTCTCGGGATCGGGAAGACCAATTTAAAATCTTCGAAATTAAGAAGCTTAAAATATGACTAAGTCTCTCAACACTTAGAAAAACTTTTAGACCCTAAACTTCCCATGCATGCAACTAAGAGTTAAGTCAAGACAAGAATTATATGGGGTGTTACAATACAGGTGTCAATAGAATCTTCTAACCTACTTTTTTTCTTACCGTAGCATAGGCCTTCACCACTTCAAACAAGCACACCTATTAAATACTTTCACACAGTTGATAATATTAAAGTTACTCTCTTCATTCTATTTTACTTGGCCTTCTTATTAAAAGTAGTGGTTTCAATTTATTTGTCCAATTCATGAAATCGACAGAAGCCTTATCATGTTCTTCTAATCATTTAATGATTATACAAAGTATTGATAATTAAATTTATATTTTCAAAGCATAATTAATATGGTTAGTTTAGTAAAATAAATCACTAATAAATATTTTCTGAAGGGAATTGCCAAGTCAATATGAGCCAAGTAAAATGCAATGGAGTACCTAGATGTCACGCTCTCTCTTTTATTTTACTTGACCCGTACTAAAAGTAGTTATTTTAGTTTACTTATCCAATTTATGAAATCAACAAAAATTTGTTATATTTTTTATTTTTTACCCTTAGTATTAAATAACTAAACAAAATAATAAAGTAAAATCTAAAGTTTCGAAGCATTATTAATAAACACGATTAAACTAAAGTGATTTTGGCTGGCTTGATTTGAAGCAAAAGAAAAAAGGATGGCCGGACTCATCTAAGGACCTCTTGAAGCAAGATAGACAAAATAGCCAAGAATCAAAAGAAATTTTAGATCTAACCAGGCTTGTCTGCAATCCCGGCTAAGCGTGAGCTTAGACGAGTTAGAAAAAATTGATCCTCCAAATTTTAATGGGCTTATTTGAATTCCCACACATCTGATGTCATAAAAACACTCTAGAAAACATATTTAGGAGATTGGTAGCAAAAAAAACGCTAAAGATTCCTTGGTAGGCAAGAACACGAAGAGTGGTGGAAGCAAAGAGAATTCAACTTAAAGTTTCACTTTCTCTCTTCTTTTACTTGTTGTTATGGAATTCTTTGCTATGTTCTTAAACAATATTATGAGTAGCTAGGCTCCTTATCTGGAGTTTGACAAGCCTTTAATAGGATATATATGAATTAATTTTGTTATGTTTTTATATAATTGAGTCACTCTGTTTATTTCTATTTGTTCAACTACACAATGATTGTAGCTAATTGAATGGACGACGACTAACGTTGCTATTGTATTTCGTTGTTCTCAAGAGTGACTCTAAGATTAGGTTTTAGTTGAACAATATCACTTCGAAGCATTACGTAACACCCTACATTTTTGAGCTAGAAATCGGACCTTCGTTCCTATGTGTGTAAACTCTAATTCCATAATTTTTATCTTTAAATTCATGTGTGATGATCTTCATCCTCATGTGTGAAGTGCTTTCGAGGTGAAAAATATTCATAGGAATCACGTAGAGAGAAGTTGAGCTAAGGGCCTTTGATTCGGCTAAATCTTTGTATTCGATTTTATAAGGGTCTACTTTGAACTTGTATAACTTTCGATACATGTAGAATTTTGCAGCTCAAGACCCACCAAATTGTAGATAATTGAGTATCTTTCCAACGATAATAATTTCACCTTAATCCGCTATCCGAGTAAAAAGTTATGACAATTTTCGTGAGAGGCAGTAAGACGCGATGGGGACGTGACGCATTGCTCTCCCCAACGCGATATCTGACGCGACCTGAAGCTGTTTCACATACTGTGTCAATTCCTTAAGGGTCTAGGAGAACTTTGGTCATATTCCCTTACCCAAAACCGTCCATAACACCAAATTTCAGCTCTTTGATCAATTCTCTCTCAAAGAAATTTCTACCCACCTTCCAAGAATGCATAATACATAAACATGACCCTAAACTTGACGTCAAATTATAACTTTGACCTTAAATTTTTAGAGTGCACAAATATGACCTTTAACTATTCAGAACTGCACAAATATGACCTCCGATCCTACGTGGCAAAAAACATGTTCAACACGTAAAACTGGGCATGTCCAACTTAAAATCTAAGGGCATAATACATAAATATGACCCTAAACTTGACACCAAATTATAACTTTGACCTTAAACTTTGACAGTGCACAAATAGGACCTTTAACTATTGAAAACTTCACAAATATGACCTTTAAATGATTTTTCACTATTATTTTTTCATTATTTTTGGCTCAAAGATGAAAATGGAATCTAATTTCTTTTGTCATTGCGAAAAAAGAACAATATCGAAGATTTATTAATTAGGTGGGTCAACCTCGTACGAAAAAATCGCGCGGGTATGTATATATATATTATAAAGCAGAGGGCGAATTTATGTTATATAATATATCTAAATATAATTTACTTAAATATTAAATTAAAGATGTAACTATACTAATAATAAATTTTTTTATAGTTTTAATAAAACATTATTAAATTAACGTTATTAAAGATATCAGTAGTAGTATATTAAATTAACGTTATCAAATTAATGTTATTAAAATGTTATTAAATTAATGTTATCAAAACGTTATTAAATTAACGCAGAGACCTACGTGGTTTCCATGGGGTTCACCCGAACCCCCTGGATAAAAAAATTATGTTGTATTTATAAGCTAGAAAATCTATATTTATGTGTACGTATGTTAATGTTGAACCACATGAAACAAGACACTTAGATAGCCCAGTGGTGTTATTTGCTCTTCTTGGGTGCTTCCTTCAGCCTACTGGGCGGGTTCGATCCCTGCTAGGTGCTGTACTATAGAAATAAATAAATAAATAGATAATAATAATAATAATAATAATAATAATAATAATAATAATAATAATGATAATAATAATAAAGGCGCCATTTTAACACAAAAAGCAAAACTTTGACAGTGCACAAATATGACCTTTAACTATTTAAAACTGCACAAATATGACCTCCCTCCAAGTCAACCCTTTTAACGACGTGGCACCGTGTGATTGGATGAGCTTTTCACATAGGCACGAGTGAAACTCACACATGGGGGTTGCAAAATCGGAGGTCATATTTGTTCAGGTTTTGAATAGTTAAAGGTTCTATTAGTGCACTATCAAAGTTTAAGGTCAAAGTATAATTTGGTATCAAGTTTAGTCATATTACGTATTATGCCTCCCAAGAACAAGATTCAACTCTTCTTCTCCAAAACAAGAATTCAAGCCTTTTAACTTCAAGATTTCAAGAAGGAAATCAAGACTAGCATTCCAATCTTCACACTAATTAGCATAAGGTATGTGAGACTACCTTAAAACTCCATGGGCATAAGTTTTTCTTGTTTATATTAAGGCATAATACATAAATATTACCCTAAACTTGACACCAAATTATAACTTTGACCTTAAACTTTGATAGTGCACAAATATGACCTTTAACTATTCACAACTGCACAAATATGACCTCTGATCCTACGTGGCAAAACGCGTATTCAACACGCAAAACTGGGTGTGTCCAGCTTAAAATCTAAGGGCATAATATACAATTATGACCCTAAACTTAACACCAAATTTATAACTTTGACAGTGCACAAATATGACCTTTAGCTATTCAAAACAACACAAATATGACCTTTAAATGACTTTTCACTATTATTTTTTGGTTATTTTTGGCTCAAAGATGAAAATGACATCTAATTTCCTTTGTCATTGCAAGAAAAGAGCAATATTGAAGATTTATTAATTAGGTGAGTTAGCCTCATACGAAAAAATCATGCGGGTATGTATATATATTATAAAGCAAAGGGCAAATTTATGTTATATAATATATCTAAATATAATTTATTTAAATATTAAATTAAAGATGAAACTATACTAATAATAAAAAAATTATAGTTTTAATAAAACGTTATTAAGGATAGTAGTAGTAGTATATTAAATTAACGTTATTAAAATATTAGTATTAAATTAATGTTATCAAAACTTTATTAAATTAACGCAAGGACGGACCTACGTGGTTGCCATGGGGTTCACCTGAACCCCCTCGGTAAGAAAATTACGTTGTATATATAAGGTAGAAAATCTATATTTATGTACTCATATTAATGTTGAACCACATGAAACAAGGCACTTAGATAGCCCAGTGGTGGTATTTGCTCTTCTTGTGTGCTTCCTTTAGCCTATTGCGCGGGTTTGATCCCTGCTAGTGGCTTTTTTTTTTTTAACAAAAAAAAGCTAGGTGCTGCTGCTAAGGAAATAAATAAAATGATAATAAAAGGGTTCGATCCCTGCTAGTGGCTTTTTTTAATAAAAAAAGTTAGGTGCTGCTGCTATAGAAATAAATAAAATAATAATAATAATAATAATAATAATTATAATAAAAACAATGCCGTTTTAACATAAAAAACAAAACCTTAACAGTGCAACAATATGACCTTTAACTATTCAAAACTACACAAATATGACCTCCCTTCAAGTCATCCCTTTTAACGACGTGTCACCGTGTGATTGGATGGGCTTTCCATGTAGGCGCGAGTGAAACTCACGCATGGGGGTTGCAAAATTGGAGGTCATATTTGTTCAGGTTTTGAATAGTTAAAGGTCTTATTTTTGCACTATCAAAGTTTAAGGTCAAAGTTATAATTTGGTGTCAAGTTTAGGGTCATATTTATGTATTATGCCTTTTATCAAATTCAAAGATCTATAATCTTGTTTACAAAGAATGTTTGATATTATTTCGAAAAACATGTATCATGGAATTGTTTTGATGAAAGCATATGTTTGTCTTGAATCACTTTTCATGGAATTGAACTATAATTATGGATATATATTTTCGGTTGTGTTGTAAAGTTTGATTGAGAGCATGAATGACAAAATTCCCTCTCCCATTATGACATGTTTGATTTCAAGTGTGATGGATTGTTTAAATGCATGAATTTTTCTTAAAGAAAACTAGAGGGTGAATTATTTACTAATGATCATAGAATAATGCGGTTTATGACATGTTGAGAGGGTGTTTTTGTATGGTAAACGTTTATCGTGTCAAATTAACAATTTTCATGGGTTTTGAACAATGTAAACATAACATGACCACCTTATTGTAACATCCCGCATTTTTGGGCTAGAACGTAAACCTTCATTCCTACGCGTAAAGGTTTCAAAGGCCATAAATCCTACTCAAATTTAGTGTGTTAATCAATTATGTAGTGTGGAAGTCATGTCGAGCATGAATTGAGATCTTAGAGGTCCTTCAACTCAAGGGCGAGTTGAATGTTTTCCTATTGAGTTTCGGTGAGCGTCTAAACTAGGGTCAATTTTATTGACCATAACTTCTTGTATATATTGAATTATAGGGCCTACTATATATCAAATGAAAGGATTTGAGTTCTCTTTCCAATGATATCAAATTTTCCTAAATACGACACTCGAGAAAAAAGTTACAGTCATTTTCGTGAGAGAGGTAGTAGCTGTGCACGATTAGCGTGCGACGCGCGCTCTGTCGCACACACCTAATTTTCAGGTTCTGTTTTTGCATTTTAAAGGGCAAAAGGGTCCTTTACTTCACCCTAATCTGACTATAACATAAAATTTCATCCCCTAGAAGCATCAATTGCCTCTTTTGTTCAATTTTCTCTCAAAACTAAAAACCCTAGCCACCTCCAAGAACAAGAAATCAAGAACCAATCCTTAAGTTCAAGATTTCAAGAAAACTGATCAAGATTCGGGTTTCATCTTTCAAATCTTATAATCAAAGGTATGTGGGACTACTCTAAAAACCATGGGTGTAAGTTTAAACGTTTTATCAAGATTAAAGATTCCCAATTATGTTTCTCGATATTGTTTTCGAAAAATATTCATCATGGGATTGTTTTGATGAAAAATATATGTTGTCTTGAACCACTTTCCATGGAAGTTGAACTATAACTGTGTGTATTTGATTTCGTATGTTTTGTAAAATTTGAATGAGAACATGAATGATTGAAACTGCCTCTTTTAACATGATATTGTCGATTTTAATTGTTATGGGTTGTTTAAAGGCATGAACTTTCTAAATAAAAAACTAATGGGTGAATGATTATTAAATGATCATGGTTTGGTACTGTTTATGACATGTTGAGTATATGTTTTAACATGATAAATGTTCATTGTGTCAAATTAACAACTTCCTTGGATTTTAAGAAATTACGACCACCTATTGATTCTGCAATTGGGAGGAGAATATTTTGATGAAGATTTTGAATGAAAGATTTATTGCATAACTTTCTCTCATCTGTTGTTTAAAAGTTAAGGTGGTCACTAATATGATAATAAGTGAAAAGGGCTACAGATTGATATGATGTATTTGATTGACTTGCAATTCAGGGTATGACGATACCCGGTGATTTCATGCCCTTAATAAGATAAGTATCGAATGTTTTGAAAGTATGAACATGTCTACTTTAAAGAACTAAAAGTTAGGCTTAAGAGAGCTAGTAGGTTACCTAAAGATGGCGTTTGAGTGTAAGGGCTCATCGCTGGAAACCGTAGTTGCTGATGCAGGTCATATGATATTGTATCCTACATGGGAGGATAATAAAATAATTAGGACATCTCACATGGGTGGGGTGGGGTGGGGGGATTCCTATGGTGTTCTCACATGGGGGTATCACCATCTCCAAATCCTGGTGGCTACTTGGATTGGAGGCTCGGCAGCCGAGTCAAGGGCGGGTTCCACATAGCCCATGAAATTTAGAATTTGTAGGGTGTACCGACTAGCTCAAAAGAATAACAAAGAGTGAGTCAAGGTTGTCAAGAATTGATTTGAAGTTTATTAAATATGTCCATGTATTTTTACTTATATTATGTTCACTGTTATTATGAAATGCTCTCATCTATTTTTGTATAAACATGTTATTTTGAGTTATTTCACATACCAGTACATCTGTATTGGCCCCCCCATATTTCAGGATCTGAGGCACAGTCTCGGGGTCCCGTTCAACAGTAGATTCATGTGTAAGAAGTTGTTGGTGGTGAGCCTTCTCTATTTCGAAAGGCGTGGTCATTAAGCTTTGTTATTTCTCTTGTTTTATGGTCTGATTGGGGGCCTTGTCCTGGTCTTTAGACTGATGTTGACTTTCACAGTGTTAGATATTTCGCAGACTGGTGTCAAATATTTTGTTGAATGTTGAGAACTCAAGTTTCGTATTATTCTGCTGAACTAAGTGATTTGACCATGTTACAATATTTATTGCTTACTTCCGCATTTGTTAAAGTATATGAATGTTGTGTATGGTAACCAAAAATAAAGAGGCGCCCGGGCCTTCATGGTTCAGGATGCTCATTACGGCCAGGGCTGCGGTTCGGGTTGGGTCGTGACACTTATGATTGTACTATTGAGAGGAGAGTGTTTTTGATGAAAATTAACATGAACACCTATTACATGACTCTCTCTCACTTGATGTTTAAAATTATGGGTGGTCATTAACATGATAATACGTGAAAAGGGCTACAAATATGATATGATGTGATTTGATTGACTTGCAAGTCAGGGTCTGATGATACCTAGTGATGACAGGCCCTTAACAAAATAAGTATCAAATATTTAGAAGCATGAATCATGATTTTTAAAAGACTAAAAGTTGGGCATATAGATATTCAAATGATTACCCGAAGAAAGCATGAGTTGAAAGACTCTATGCTGGAAATCATGATTTGCCGACATGGGACTTTGGTACCCTGCTATGTGATCTTGCATACTTTGATTCATGCCTTCCCAATTTAGGACTATGGTTAAAAGCCCTGCTTTGTGATCTTGTGCACTACCATGACATATTGATTTGATTGGGATTATGACACCTTGCTTTGTTATCTTACATGTCTTCCTTACTGATACCCCAATCCTTGTGGCAAACTTGGTTCGAGGGCTTGGCCGCTGAGTCAAGTGCGGATTTCATATAGCCCGTGAAATTATAGATTGTAAGGTGTACCATCTATCTTAGAAGAATAACAAAGAAGTGAGTCAAGGTTATCAAGAATTGATTTGAAGTTTATTAAGTATGCCCACGTATTTTTACTTATATTATGTTCACTGTTATTGTGAAATGCTCTCACCTATTTTGTATAAAAACATGCTAGTTTGGGTTGTTTCACATACCAGTACATTTGTATTGATCCCCTATATTTTAGGATTGAGGTACAGTCCCGGGATCCCACTAAGTAGTAGATTGGGTTGTCAGAAGTTTACAGTTGGTGAGCCTCCCTTATTTCGGAAGGCTTTGTTTATGGGATATTGTCATTAGATTTTAGTTCTTGGTCCTACTGAGAGCCTTGTCCTAGTTTCACACATATGTTGTTTTCATATTGTTAGAGATTTCGCAGACTGGTATTAGATGGTTTGAGTTTTATTGCACTTATGTCTGCATTGCTTAGTTGAAATAGTAAAATGACCATGTTTCCGTTTGTTTTCCGCATTCCTTATAATATGTGAATGTTGCATATGATTGCCAACTATAAAGGCTCTTGGGCCTTCATGGTTTGGGATGTTCGTTGCGGCCAGGGCCTTGGTTCGGGTTGTGACACATTAATAGATAATAATGATTGGGATTAAAAAGTGGAGGCTAAGGATAATGAAGCTTTGATGCAATCTAAGTGAATAGATTAATTGGTTTTGCTAGGATTAGTTCAAAAGAATAATACTAGAAAATTACTAAACTTATTGGTCGAGAGATATCTATGGTTAATAATGAAAAAAGATTCATCATCGGTAGAGATTAATTTTTTGACATTATATAACATAGTGAGAATGAATCCGACAAATAAAGAATCATAACTTTCGGCTTCTAAATCATGAAATCAACCCACTTTCTAGTTAGTTTAAACAAAAATCTTAGTTAGGAAAATTAAATAATTGTTCCAACTTATTTTCTTTAACAATACTGAACAACTATAACTAAATCTTAGTTCACTGAAGAATTTGACTCCGGACTTGAAAACTAAATTAATTTACCTTTCTATAGGACAAGCTTTTGGCGTGATTAATACATTATAAAATAAACCCCCCTCCCCCTTTCCAAAAAAGAATTAGTTGGCGTTTGACCATGTTTCATTGTGAAAATAGAAAAAAAAAATTATTTTTCTTTTCAAAGTGAACAATGACATTTGAAAATTGAAGTTGTGCTTGACAACGAAATAAACTTGAAACAATAATAAGTGACTTATGTAGTAGGATACTCCTTATTAATGTAATCTGATTGAAATATAAAAAGTCAATTTTTTTTTGGGTTAATTACTCTCCTACCCAATGGCGCTTACCTGTCTATACTCTGTATCTTTCAAAAAAACAACACTACAGAAGTATCAATAGCAAAGTTAACAAAACAAGAAGCCAAAAAACCAAGTTGTTCCTCTCTTTCACTCAACAAAAGTGGTATCAACGAAACAGCCGACTCGTTTCCTACCGCCCATTGGAAACAAGAGGCCATCATCATCTTCGTCTGATGATGTACCTTCATTTCCAAAGCATCCAGAGGTTCACATAAATTTTCACTTCATTCATTTTTTTTGTTTTGGTTTTTAGTTAAGTGTTTGATGAGTGAATTGATTCTTTTTTTTTTCTTCCTTGATTGTATCAAATTCAACTCTTTAGGTAGATGATGCACCTTTTTCTGTGAAGCGTCCAAAGGTACCTCCTTTTCTGTAGTGCCCAAGGATTCACTCAAAATTCTACTTCATTTTTTTCTTTGGTTTTTTGGTTAAGTGTTCGGTGAGTAAATTAATTTTTTTTTGTTCTTTTTGATTGGTTGTGAATTAATTTTTGTAGGGAGATGACAATGTGGATACTTTGAAAAAAAAATCGGTGCCGCCATCGGAGAATCCAAAGGAGTTACGCTCAATTAATCAACCAGAATTTGGAGTTGATGGCGTGGCTAACCAAAAAGTTAATGACACAGCTGACGAAAAATGTTGAGGCCATGGCTGACGGAAAAGTTGATGCTATGGCTGACGGAAAAGGTGATGTTTCGGTGGACAGTGAAGTTGTCATACCTGCCCCAATAGGCAAGTTTTCACGACCCGAACCGGGGCCCTGGCCGTGACGAGCATTTCCAAACCCGAAGGCCCGGAACGCCCTCTGTCTATATTGTAATCATGCACATAATTCATATGATCAAAGTAATACGGAATAGATACAATAATACGGAAACATGGTCAACAATTTAAAACAGTTAAAGGTCTGAAAACATGCCCAACAATATTTAATAAAAATCTGCAACAGTCTGCGAAATCTTTACTGACATACTATCTGAATAACTGGGACAAGGCCCCAAGCAGACCAAAAACCATACTGAAATAAATACCTAAATGACTAGGCCTTCCGAAGCAAATAAGGCCCACCGACTGAACTTTGAGACAACCCTGTCTGTAGACTCTACTGAGGATTTCGACCCCTAGACTGTGCCTCAGTACCTAGGAGGAAGGGGGTCAGCACAATTGTACTGGCACACGAAGCAATCCAAAATAGAGTAATTAAACACACACACACACACACACATATATATATATATATAATATGTGAGAGCAAATTTTCAACAAACATTATGCATAAAACAGTTTCTAAAAACACATGGGCATCTTCTGAAGACATGTAACCTGTCTGTAAATCTCAAACTCTGATCTGTGTATTACTTCTAAGTTAGGTGGTATCCCCTACAAGTATGATATTCCACGGGCGATATGGAATCCGCCATTGACTCAGCGGGGAATCCTCCAACCCAAGTATGCCGCAAGGGTTGGAGTCCTGAATCTGATATGCCACACGACACTTAAGTTAGCGTACAATAATATACCCGGGTCGGCCAACCACGGTTTTAGGCAATGAGTTGCTTGAACTCAAGCCCTCTTCAGGGAACCACCTAACATCTCTGTATTCCTATTTTTAACCTTTTCTGTACATGCAACATTCTGAATATCTAAAATCATGATAGTCTGAAATGTTTATTAGTCTGAGTTTGATATGGCATTAGTCCTAATTGGTATCGTCATACCAAGACTTGCAAGTCATGATTTCTGAGCCATAATACATTAAGCTAAATCTTTCATTTAAAGAATAATTTAGACCACCAAAAACATGCAAATGATATAGAAGATTTCGTGTTTTGAAACTCAAGTCAAAATCATGCAAAAACTTCATCAACATATGGTGGTCTAGTGCCTTTAGCAAATCCATGCACTCTTTCATTACATGCATTTTTGACATTAAACATTCATGCTATACTCCCTCTTTAGTGATTTGAAATTACCCTTCAATCATAACAAGAGTTCAATCATTTCAATGGGCTATCTCTTTGCTTCTTAACTTTTGAACTTGCGATCTAAAATTTCAATGGGCTCTTCTTCGGAAGACAAGGAATCTGTTACTTTAATATCCTCTACTGGCAATACTAAAGAATGATCTCCAATGAATTTCTTCAACATGGATACATGGAATACTGGATGAACGGAACCCAAACTTGCAGGCAATTCTAGCTCATAAGCAACTGCACCAATCTTTCTTAGAATCTGATATGGCCCTATATAGCGAGGGCTCAATTTACCCCTTTTTCCAAACCGTATAACTCCTTTCATTGGAGAAACCTTGAGAAATACCTAATCACCAACTTCAAACTCTAATTCTCTTCTCCGAACATCAGCATAGGACTTCTGACAACTTTGATCAGTCTTGAGTTGTTCTCTAATGATCTTCACTTTCTCTATTGCCTGATGAACAAGATCAGGCCCATACAATTGAGTCTCACCCACTTCATACCATCCTATTGGAGACCTACATCTCCTCTCATACAAAGCCTCAAAAGGAGCCATCTTGATGCTGGCACGGTAACTATTATTGTAAGCAAATTTAATTAGTGGCAGGTGATCTACCCAACTACCTTTGAAATCAATGTCACATGCCCTCAACATATCCTTAAGGGTTTGAATGGTACTCTCAGCTTGCCCATCCGTCTGAGGGTGGAAAGCTGTGCTCAAATTCACTTGTGTACCTAAACCCTTCTGAAAAGATCTCCAGAACTGAGATGAAAACTGTGTACCTCTATCGGATATAATGGACACTGGTGCCCCATGCAACTGAACCATCTCCTCAATGTAAATCTTAGCATAACTCTCTCCCGAATAATTAGTCCTCACAGGCAAAAAGTGGGCTAAATTTGTCAACCAATCTACAATCACCCATATAGAATCATACTGGTTTTGGGATCTCGGAAGTCCTATAATGAAGTCTATGTTTATCATCTCCCACTTCGATAAAGGCAGGGCTATCTCTTGGGAAGTACCACCTGGCCTAATGTGTTCTACCTTCACTTGTTGACAGTTCAAACACTTGGACACGAAATCAGCTACATCATGTTTCATGATATTCCACCAATAAAAGGTTTTCAGATCATGGTACATCTTAATAGAGCCTGGGTGAACGACATACCTCGAAGTGTGCGCCTCATCAAGGATTCTTTCACGTAGTCCATCAACATTAGGAATGTACAACCTACCCTAAAATCTCAGAATATCATCACCACCAATTTCAAACGACATAACCTTTTGTTGACCCACATCTTTCTTGATTTGCATCAAGATGGGATCTTCAACCTGCTTCTCCTTAACTTCAGCACAAAGGGATGACTTAGCTAACTAATGAACAATTACTTCTCCATCTTCGGAATCTAAGAGTTGCACTCCTAGATTTGAAAGGTGGTGAATATCCTTCACCATCTCTTTCTTTCCTTCTTTTACATGAGAAAGGCTGCCCATAGACAACCTGCTGAGGGCATCGGCTACAACATTTGCCTTGCCTAGATGGTAATGCAGGCTCATATCATAGTCTTTCAGAAGCTCCATCCAGCGCCTCTTCCTGAGGTTCAATTCTTTCTGTAAGAAAACATACTGCAGACTCTTGTGGTCAGTGAAGATATCAACGTTAACACCGTACAAGTAGTGCCGCCAAATCTTAAGTGTAAACACCACAGCCGCTAACTCCAAATCATGGGTGGGGTAGTTCCGCTCGTGCACCTTCAATTTTCTAGATGCATAAGCCACTACCTTACCATGCTGCATCAACACACAACCAAGTCCCACACGGAATGCATCAAAGTGTACCACAAAGCCATCTACACCCCCGGGAAGGGTCAAAATAGGAGCAGTGGTTAGTTTGTCTTTCAACTTCTCAAAACTATTCTTACACAGATCAGACCATACAAACTTTACCTTTTTCTAAGTCAATTTAGTGAGTGGAGCAACTATGGAAGAAAAACTCTTTACGAACCTTCTGTAATAACCCGCCAAACCCAAGAAGTTCTGAATATCGATTGGAGTCGTGGGTCTGGGCCATTTTCTTACTGCTTCAACTTTCTGGGGATCCACTCTTATCCCATCACTGGACACAATATGCCTCAAGAAGGCAATAGCATCTAACCAGAATTTACACTTAGAAAATTTGGCATACAGCTGATGATCTCTGTATGCCCATTTTTAACCTTTTCTGTACATGCAACATTCTGAATATCTAAAATCATGATAGTCTGAAATATTTATTAGTCTGAGTCTGATATGGCATTGGTCCAAATTGGTATCGTCATACCAAGACTTGCAAGTCATGATTTCTGAGCCATAATACATTAAGCTAAATCTTTCATTTAAAGAATAATTTAGACCACCAAAAATATGCAACTGATATAGAAGATTTCGTGTTTCGAAACTCAAGTCAAAATCATGCAAGAACTTCATCAACATATGGTGGTCTAGTGCCTTTAGCAAATCCATGCACTCTTTCATTACATGCATTATGAACATTAAACATTCATGCTAGAATCCCTCTTTAGTGATTTAAAACTACCCTTAAATCATAACAAGAGTTCAATCATTTCATATAGTGATTTTCAAGGATTCATTGCAAAACAATTCATATG
Source organism: Capsicum annuum (assembly GCF_002878395.1). Classification (NCBI taxonomy): domain Eukaryota; kingdom Viridiplantae; phylum Streptophyta; class Magnoliopsida; order Solanales; family Solanaceae; genus Capsicum; species Capsicum annuum. The sequence goes on along the minus strand of NC_061116.1, from coordinate 215,029,252 downwards.
CTATGAGAATTCTAAAAATTCATAATAAGAGGAAATTCCCCAAAAATCATGCTCTCAACAAGAATTCATTCTTAAATACATGGTTTCATACATTCAAATTCTCAAATCACTTTGGGGAAGGTCAAAAGACCAAAACAATGATGTTAAAACATTTAATACATGAATATATACATAGATTCAAAAACCCCATTCTAAAACATGATTTTTCTATGCCCATGAGAATTTAGGAAAACCCCGCGTACCTCTATTTTGGAAAATGATGGGTGCTTCTTGAAGCCTGTGGTTTGGGGATTCCAAATCTCTAATCAATTTTGAAAACCCACAGTTGAATCTTGATTTATTTGGATTTTAGTTTGAAACCCTTGGGAGTGCTCTTGATATTTTTTAGATGAATGTGGATGTATTTTTGAGAATTTAAGACTGAATTTCGTGTTTATGGCTGAATAAGGGTGGGAAAAGGACCATTTTGCCCCAAAAATGGAGTGTTTAAGTCACTTGAAACCATTACATAGGCGCCTCATAAGCTATCGCCTATATTTACATATGCGCCGCCTATGCTATCGCTTATATGTATGTCACGATCCTAACCAGGGCCCTGGCCGTGACGAGTATCCCGAACCATGACGATCTGAAACACCCCTAGCTGTCTGGTAATCATGCACATAATTCATATGATAAAGAAATGAAGAAGATAAATAATATTACGGAAACATGGTCAAGAATCATATAAAAGCAATAATGGGGGATAATGTCCTTCAATCTTAAACAACATCTCTATCACGTCTGCGAAAATCTCTACTACATGACTGAAACAAATGTCTATCTGCAAACTGGGACAAGGCCCCCAGTAGACCTAAAACTAATAAATGATAAATGAAACTACCAGATATTAGGCCTTCAAAAATATAGAAGGCTCACCAAGTGAATTTGGAACAGTCTGAGGAATCTACTGATTTTCTGGATCCCTAGACTGCGCGTCCGAACCTGGGAGGAAGGGGGTCAATACAAAAGTACTGTTACGCAGAGAAATCAAAATAGAAAAATAATATTTTTACCAAATATAGGTGAGGGCCATTATAAGAGCAGTTTTATATCAAATCATTTGAAAAACACATGGGCATAATGTAATGATTTTTCAACACCAATGCAATGTATTTGAGCTAGGTGGAATACCCTATAATTTGTAATTCCACGGCTATGTGGAATCCGCCGTTTAGCTTGAAGGCCGAGCCTCCAATCCAAGTAGCCGCCAGGATTTGGAGCCAGTGATACCCCCATGTGAGCACACCGCAGGAATCCCTCCATGTGAGATCCCCCAAATAATTTTATTAATCCTCCCATATAGGATACAATATCATATAATCCGCATCGGCAACTACGGTTTCCAGCGATGAGCCCTTTCACTCAAACGCCTTCTTCGGGTATCCACCTTTCTCATAAAAATCAATGCACTCAAACTTTGTTTAAAACAATCACATGTCATACTCTGTAGGATATCGTCATACTAGACTTGCAAGCCATCAATATCACATCATTATTATCATTCAACCATTGTATTCAACATGAATAACCTTCTCGTTTTCAAGTCAAAATCATATCAATTCTCAAAACATTTCATGTCATGCTCTTCAAGATGTTTTCAAAAAATTTTCATCATATGAAAATTTAAAACAAATTCACATCAAGAGAGGAAATTTCATATCATTCATTCTCTCAAGTTAACTTCTTTTCGGAATACATGCATATATATATATATCATATAGCAAATCACTTTGGGAGTAGGCCTAAGGACCAAATCAATATCACAAAACGTTTAAAACATAATCATATTCATAATTTCAAAACCCCCATTTGAAAACATGAATTTTTAAAGCCCATGAGATTTTTGAGATAACCCCACGTACCTCTATATGCGAAAATATTAGGTGCTTCTTGAAGCCTACGTTGTGGGGATTCCAAATCTTCAATTTATTTTGAAAACCCAAGGTTGAATCTTGAGTTGCTTGGGTTTTTATTTTGAAACCCTAAGGGGTGTTGTTGAGAGAAAATTTGAGAAAAGGATTATATTTTGATGAATTGGGGGATAAATCTGGGTGAGGTGAAATGACAAAAATGCCCCTAAGAAAACAAACAAATTCGAAACTGTCCCTCAGTTGACAAGCTGATAGGATGAAGTAAAACGGGTATAACTCCTTACTTAGATGTTGGATTTTGATGAAATCAGTTGAATTGGAAATAAGACTCAAAAATATTTCATTTGATAGGTAGCATCTCTCCCAGTTCATTATATTCAGATAGTTATGATCATTTGAAGTTGACCCTGAAATGCTGAAAATTGGGCAATAGACTATGTATCTTGCTACTGTTTTGAAATCCAAACGCAGCCTTATGCGTTCCGAAAAATTCTGAAACTTATTCGAGATGTACTATGATCTTTCCGATCATAACGCAACTTGAAAATCTAAACACGGATGTCGGAAAGGTTGAAAAGTTGTATCCCAAAGATTGCCAACTAAAATGACTCTAAGTCCTCATTACACTTAGAAGAATATTCTAATTGTTAGCCCCTCAAATATAACACTAAAAATGAAATCGACTCGAGAATTTTACGGGGCATTATGATAGGAGTGATTACCACACGTATTTTAATAAAGAATAATTCAGTTCGGATCTATATACATAGGAACGATGGTCAAAACTCTAGCCCAAAAATACGGGGTGTTACATTATCTCCCCCTTGGGATCATTCGTCCTCGAATAATGGGTCGGAACATATTGAAGCTTAGAGGTATGGAATAACGCGGACATGATATGTTTCTCTAAGAAAGAATACACTGATCTGAAACATGACTATAAGACTGGAAATACTGATGTTCTAAATTCTTATACCGGACGTGCATATCTGATGCATGGAATACACGACTGAAGCTATTCATAAGATGGATTCTCATAATGAACATGCATATCTGATGCATGGATCTGTGACATAGTTTTTCTTATGAACGCAGGACTTGATATACTGATAAGCTTATTTTTTTCTATTGAACATGCATTTCTAATGCATGCATATCTGACTGAACTGACGTATGAATGTATGACTGAATACGCAATGATAACTGGTATGAGTCTTTTTATAAAAATCTATGCATGCAACTGAATGAGGTATCCCCCCTTGGGATCCTATGTCCCTCTATGAGTGCTCAATTCACTAAGATACTCGGGGAATTGAGGCGATGCATAAGGCACCTACGAATTGAATCATAACTGAACCTCTGGAATCTGAATCTAATGCTTGACGCATGAACTGATCTATACTCGCAATTACTAGTATAGTTTATCTTGGAATAGTAGCATTTCCGAGATTTCAGGTAGCATGAATAAATGAAAAAACGAGAAAATAAGCCATGCGAATCTACTTGTTAAACTGACTTACTGACTATACAGACTGAATTATGTTGGACCTTCATACTTAACTGGAGTATCTCTTCAATTCTCTCTCTAGAGAAGTTCTAACCGTAATAAGGAGCCACGAATCTTGGGTATGGATTACATAAGACATCCAACTGAGGAAATCACAACATTGACACTACTCTGCAGTCTGGAATATAGACATATAACTCCTAAATTAGGATAGAATTACCAGACCTTTGGCAATACAACTTCTAACTTTCAAGATTAGCACACTTCTTGAATATCCCTTAACTATAATATTCCCTATAAATATCATATCCATTCAATCCATCTTAAAATTCTCATATGAGCATTGACAATTTTTTTCTACTAATGTCTAAAATAGCTTAATCCTTACACCGCGATCAAGCCTAACTCTAAGTCACAAAAATACAACATGCTACACCACGCTATTATTCTAAACCATATGATGTCACCTTCTATACCTCTTTTAAAGATCACATCCTAAGCACAACATGCCTTACCACTTCAATGACTACTCTGAACTCTTAATATGAAGTCGCTAATGCATATTGCGACCTTCCACTACAAACCCAAAACGTCATTCAATCCTATTTTATAACCAATTGTTAACTTCAAGGCACCCACACATAAATACATACTTCACATAGTCTCTAAACTATTGTCAATATAACTCCCACGCGCTACCCTAAAACATACACACACAAACTTTTCCACTAACCATCACATGTATCAAAGACTTGGCCCCAAATCTTACTTCATACTTATGGCCTTATCTAAACAAGCATACTATGATCTTCAATCAACAAGAACATTTACATCATCACCACTATCATTACATAGGAAGGGTCACTAAAAGGTTAAAACATAAGACCCTGAAGCATGAAAAGATTTTTATACGGGACTGAGCATACTATAAAGAGTGAGTACACGCGTCATGAGTTGCATGACCTCAACTAGAGTTCATAACATAAGGAATGTGATTACGACTACTTGAATGAACTAGAACTCATTATCTTGGAACTGGAAGAGTACGCGACTCTCTATCATATACAGGGATCAAGAACTATGATCATGGAACTAAATCGTAAGGCATGAGTAAGCACCCGGATAATTGAAAAAAATACTGAGGTAGGAATGGGTTGAGATTCACCCTCACTTTCTGATGTTCTAAATCATACTGCATCACTACTAAAATCTGAAAGCCTTAATTGGTCATTCATTCTATTATCTCCCCCTTAGCTTCAAGTCATCATCTAGAGTTTGGGAGATCCTTTACCAGATTCTAACTGAACTACACTTACTGTACTCTAGGGTCTAAAAAAATGACAGTACACTCATATTATAGAACTTAACTCGAATGAATACCTTCCGGGATACACTCTATCTTTCCATAGCCACCAATAGTCATAGTATAATGCTTGCACACTTATTTCTATCGGTTCAACCTTCAAAACTCAAGCTTAGATGATAACACTTAACATGGTTATCACCAAGCCTTTGATGAACCATATCACTTTTGACATAGCCTACCACTATTGCGACTCCAAATTTATATCCCTCTACTATGAGAATCAAGATTATCGCAAAAGGTCCAACACTATCAATCAAAACACCTTAACATGGCTATTTAGATCACCATATACCATCTAACTAGTCTTTCTCAACTTAACAATTCAATGGTACCACTAGCCACGCACAACAAGTAATAGCCTTAGAAAGAATGTCGCAACCTCATGTCACCATAGGCATACTTCTACATCATACATACAATATCATACATCACTACGAATCAAATAAACCTAATCTCTTGCGTACACCGTTCAAGCCTATTATATCACTTCCATAAAACTAGTATCATTACCCAATCAATCATCACAACTATCTTAATGGGCATCAACTGTTAAAACTTAGTGTCTAGTGCTGAACGTAAATATGATTTACAACCCAACCTTAAACACAATTCTCACTTGAAAACTATGAAATAACCATCAAGAAACACTAGTAAACTAGAACTTCATAGCCACAAAAAATCAATCGTGACCTTACTATTTTCCTAATCATAATCTTTTAGCACGTACTATTTCAACACATCAAGACTACTAATTAATCCCACAAAACATACATCATCAATCTCTTGCCAGTATTTACCACCACACTATTTAAATTCAAGCCTATAGTCTAGCATCAATCACTTACCATCAATGAAGAATGCAACATAAAATAAATATATTAATCCATTAAATTGGGACATTCTACCCAAATGCTTTAAAAATCTAACACATACTTTTCTCACAAGTAGTACTAGTTTACAACTACTAACAAAAAGAGGGTCAAGGGGGTAAAGTCACATAATAGACATGATCAACCATAATCTGATATTATAACCCCATACAATATTATCTACTTATACGAATTTCTCAATCCATACTTACTTACTCAATCATACCTTTAGACTACCTTCAATTTCCACAACAACCATGAGTCTATAATTATAACTTACTGGCTAATATAACCATTTTCACACTTCAAGCAACCGACAAATCACCCTGACTAACAAGTCCTTCTCTACCTTCTACTAAACTAAAACACAAAGATGAATCACCTCTTTACCAACTCAATCTCATGCAAATAGACTCAACTATACATATATTAAACCAACACAAGAACAACAAGTTGGATAACAAGTGGCTAGTGAATCAAAATAGGCCTCACACGGCTTTACTAGATTTTGAATTTGTATTTTGAACAAGAAAATGAGATGAATAACAAGGCAATTATGCTAGTGAATCGAAAGAGACCCACATGGCTTCACTAGACTTTAATATATTTTTTTTCAAAAAAAAAAAATACCATGATAACAGGATTACATAATACAAGAGATAGAAAATTGACACATAATATTTAAAGGTCTAAGAATATACATCTTATTCTATATAAAGAAAAATCTGAGTAAAACACTTCCCCCCATGGACTACCATACCATTCACACGTGCTACTAGCTACCACATTAGTTTATCACTATAAAAGGGGTAAATCATCCTCAAACATCGGTTATTCAACTGAAATATTCCTTTACACAAAAATCACCCTCACTCTGACTTCTAAATTTGTGACTTCACATCACTAACTTCTTGGTCTAATTTCATTACTGATAGGTCATGACAATAACACTTTAACTCATACTACTATTCTGGTGGAAATACAGTTCCAACATTCTGTTACACATCATTCCCCCTAAAGCACGGCATCTGCAACATAATTTTTTTTTGCAAAGGGACTGAATACACTCAATACTGCAGGCTGAAAAGTACGATTTCATCAATATCATGGTTCACACTCGCATCAATACACTTTGAAGCAAACAGACTCTTCTCAAGTCCTTGCACAATTTTTAAAATCTTATATGACTCAATCGGAAAGGACTATATCATGTAGATTCTAAACTTTTAGAACTTGAATCGCCTAATAATGGGACATGTTTGAGAACATCAGAGTAAGAGAAGAATTTTTGGATGACTGTTACTTTCGTATGGGTGACACCATAGCACAAATTAGAATATGAAAGAGGAACATTCTGACTCTATTGCACGAACTACAACATGAAGAAAGAGAGATATTCCTAAACGCCTTGTAGCCTCCTTATAAGGGTGGCGCGCTACACACCAATAAACAAAACTCTACCCGACGCGATTTCGCAGATACCCTAGGATTATGAACCGTGCTTTGATACCAAGTTTATCATGACCCGAACCAGGGCCCTGGCCGTGATGAGTATCCCGAACCATGACGGCCCGAAACACCCCTATCTGTCTGGTAATCATGCACATAATCCATATGATAAAGAAATATGAAAGATAAATAATATTACGGAAATATGGTAAAGAATCATATAAAAGTAATAATGGGGTATAATGTCCCTCAATCTCAAACAACATCTCGAAATATCTGTGAAAATCTGTACTACATGATTGAAGTAAATGTCTATCTGCATACTGGGACAAGGCCCCCGGTAGACCCAAAACTAATAAGTCATAAATGAAACAGCCAGATATCAAGCCTTCCAAAATATAAAAGGCTCACCAAGTGACTCTGCAACTCTGTCTGAGGAATCTACTGATTTTCTGGACCCCTAGACTGCGCCTCCGAACTTGGGAGGAAGGGGTCAATACAAAAGTACTGGTACGCAGAGAAATCAAAATAAAAATATAATATTTTTACCAAATATAGGTGAGAGCCATTATAAGAGCAGTTTTATATCAAATCATTTGAAAAACGCATGGGCATAATGTAATGATTTTTCAACACTACTACAATGTATATGAGCTAGGTGGAATACCCTACAATTTGTAATTATACGGATATGTGGAGTCCGCCTTTTAGCTCGACGGCCGAGCCTCCAATCCAAGTAGCCGCTAGGATTTGGAGCCAGCGATACCCCCATGTCAGCAGACCGCCGGAATACCCCCATGTAAGATCCGCCAAATAATTTTATTAATCCTTCCATGTAGGATACAATATCATATAACCCGCATCGGCAACTACGGTTTCCAGCGATGAGCCCTTTCACTCAAACGCCTTCTTCGGGTATCCACCTTTCTCATAAAAATCAATGATCTCAAATTTTGTTCAAAACAATCACATGTCATACTCTGTAGGATATCGTCATACTAGACTTGCAAGCCATCAATATCACATCATTATTATCATTCAACCATTGTATTCAACATGAATAACCTTCTCGTTTTCAAGTCAAAATCATATCAATTCTCAAAACATTTCATGTCATGCTCTTCAAGATGTTTTCAAACAATTTACATCATATGAACATTTAAAACAAATTCACATCAAGAGAGTAAATTTCATATCATTCATGCTCTCAAGTTAACATCTTTTTGGAATACATGCATATACATATATCATATAGTAAATCACTTTCGGAGTAGGTTTAAGGACCAAATTAATATCATAAAACGTTTAAAACATAATCATATTCATAATTTCAAAATCTCCATTTAAAAACATGAATTTTTAAAATCCATGAGATTTTTGAGATAACCCCACATACCTCTATATGTGAAAATATTAGGTGTTTCTTGAAGCCTACGTTGCGGGGATTCCAAATCTTCAATTTATTTTGAAAACCCACGGTTGAATCTTGAGTTGCTTGGGTTTTTATTTTGAAACCCTAAGGGGTGTTATTGAGAGAAACTTTGTGAAAAGGATTATATTTTGATGAATTGGGGGCTAAATCTGGTGTTATAGACGAAATTTGGATGAGGGGAAATGACAAAAATGCCCCTAAGAAAACAAACAAATTCGAAACTGTCCCTCAGTTGACAAGCTGATAGGCTGAAGTAAAACGGGTATAACTCCTTACTTAGATGTTGGATTTGGATCAAACCAGTTGAATTAGAAATAAGACTCAAAGATCTTTCTTTTGATAGGTAGCATCTCTCCCAGTTCATTATATTTTGAGAGTTATGTTCGTTTGAAGTTGACCCGGAAATGCTGAAAACTGGGCAATAGACTATGTGTCTTGCTACTGTTTTGAAATCCAAATGCAGCCTTATGCGTTCCAAAAAATTCTGAAACTTATCCGAGATGTACTATGATCTTTCCCGATCGTAAAGCATCTTGAAAATCTAAGCACGGATGTCGGAAAGGTTGAAAAGTTGTATCCCAAAGATTTCCAGCTAAAATGACTCTAAGTCCTCATTACACTTAGAAAAATATTCTAGTTTTTAGCCCCTCAAACATAATATAAAAAATGAAATCGACTCGAGAATTTTAAGGGGCATTATGATAGGAGTGATTACCACATGTATGTTAATAAAGAATAATTCAGTTTGGGGCTATATACGTAGGAACGACGGTCTAAACTCTAGCCCGAAAATACGGGGTGTTACAATGTACATAGGCGCCGCCTATGCTATCGCCTATGCTTTCCAGTGACCATGTATGATTGGTTAGGTGATGCATTCTACTTTGAAAGGCCATACCTTCTTGCTCGGGTGCCGGATTTTAGCAAAATTGTGTTACGGGACAAATGGTCATCTTATCTTTTGATGAAATTTTTGGAGGCCAACACATAGAGGCTCAAGACTTGGTCACCTCGAGAATACAAGAACATGCATGGATGACCCATTTTGAGCATAACTTAAGGCAATCTCGCCTGTGGAAGATTTCTTGGAACATTTAAGGTTGAGGACTCACAGTTTTGGACCTTAATTAAGGGCATTTTGGACATTACAAATGGTGACACACCATGGCCGCCCCTCTCAGTAAGGGTAAAGTGGTCTTTTTATCTTCATTTGTAATATATTATAAATAGGCTCCCTTAGTAGTATTTTCACTAGATTTGGAATGATGAAGAATTGAAAGACATATTTTCTCTCTTTTGAAAGTGTAACACCCTTAGTTGTTGGGCTTTGAAAAGCTATCCTTAGCATAGGGCTTGGAAAAGCCAATATTGATCTTTGCTTGGAAACGGTAGATCTTGAGGTGAGTTCATTCCCTTGGTGGTCACCGTAAGAGTTTGGTTTTGATTGTTACATTCATTAGGGGTTAGTGTTGAAATACACTTGGTTCTTAATCTTGTAATAATCTTGATCTCACTATCTATCTTTATTTTCTTGCAAATCATGTATGTGTTGTGTAGTGGACTGTTTTGGGGTCTTTGTTAAATCTAAAACTTATATTATTGTTGTTCATCTTGTTCATCACGTTTCGTAGCTGTTTTGGTGTTAAAATACACTCTTGTATCTTGTATTCTTGTTGTTGGTAGTGAATCCGAGTGTGGTCTCCATCTTGGTCCTCGAATCCTTAAGATTAGTGGACTGATTTGGTGTTTGTTTAGTGCTTTCCTTCTCTTTCCCGTATCATTTAGTATCAAATAATTGCTTGATTTTGTTCACACAAGATCAATCTTGGGCTTGAAACCTTGAAAACTAGAAAAAAAAACAAAAACTGAAATCTGAAAATTCCAGAAACAGTCAAATCTGCCACCTTTGTGTTCTTGGCCGAAAATTGTGTTCTTGTTGTGTCTTGGCCGAGATTTGTTTGTTGTATGTCTAGATCTAGTAGTGTTCTTATTTGTTTTTGTTGTTTCTAGTGTTAGTTTTCTTGTTCACTAACACTTTGAGTCTAGATCTAAACTTGAGCTTGAACTTGTTGATTTGTAGTTGTCTTGGCCAAGTGTTGGAGATATTGTTATTGTGGATTGGAGTTGGCCGTGTGAAAAATTGTTGGTTTTCTTGAAGATTATTGTTGTAGTTCTTGGTGTTGTTGTTGTTCTTGATGTTCATCACCACCTTCATATATTGTTGAAGATAAAGTGAATGCTAAATCCAAAAAGTTGAAGGAAAAGGGTGTATTATTTGTTAGTCTTGAAAGGCACTACAACCAACAAGGACCTATCAATCAAGTCTCAACCACTTTCCAACACTTTTCCATGATTTAAGGATCCATGTTTTAAGGAGACATACAAGAAAAAGTCAGGTCTTGAAAATTGAAAAAGGCTCTAAGACTTATTTTCCCTCCTAAAACAAATTCCACCGATCTAAATTAATTTTTTTTGACCAAGACTTGAACATTTGAGAATAACCACTTGATAAAATCGAACTAATGCGTGGCTGCCATGTCATCACTGTTACTGTTCACACAATATTTCCGAGCTCAAAATTTTAGATTCTTAGTTTCATCTTATTGTTTCATTAGTTTCATGTATTGATTCTAGAATTAATTAACAACTAGTAATCACCTACTTAGTTGTAGATTAATTATTGAATCCGTTTCTTCGTGTCTTCGTTATTTTTGCGCTTTTCTCATTTTTAACTTGTAGTAACTTCTTTGTTTCAAGTTCGTAAGTAAATTTTATTTTTGTGTCTTGAGTCGATCAAACAAGAATCTATTTCGGCCACCAAGTAGAATTGACATCCTATTGACTACCGGAGTATAAGTAACTTTCAATATTTGCCGCTCCAATTGTGAGAATCACAAAGATGAGTGAATACGAGTGTTAGTGAGAAGCTTTTACTACTAATCTTGTTTGTTCATTTTGTAGGTTTAAAAGGCGATATAAGGGGAATATGTCTTCGATAGCCGGGGATTATTGTGACGACAACATGGGAGACTATGATTGTAGTGAGGGGTTTTATGGCTACGAAGTTGAGGGAGATTGCGGAGGCTATGAAAATAGCTATGATCAAAACTTGGGCAGATTTAAAAGTTACTATTTTGAGGGAGAAAATGAGGTGAATGAAGTGCCTAGTGCTTATGGTAACTTTGGAGATGATTTAGGACCTCGTGATGGATCTTATGATGATGTTGGGGCATGTGAGGAGTCTTACACTTTTTACTCTGAACCTAGATTTGGTGTTAGGTATAACCCTTTCGTTCACAAAGCTTATGAGACCTCTGATGAGAGTACACGTGAGGAGTATGAAGATCCATATTCTCCACCTTGTAGTACTTCTTATCAAAGTCGATATAGTATGAATGGTTATACTAGCTCTAGTGGAGGTTGACCAATGAGAAGAAGAGGGTATGCATCTCCAAAACCAAGGGGTACTCGTATGCCTTACAATGTTGATCCAAGAAGGAGTGTGCACTCCGGAAAGGTGACCATGTGTGGGATACCGGGCTGCCTCGTTGTGCTAAATGATAGGTACTATAGAAACTACATCGTTCCATCCATGGTTGACTACTTGGGGTTGTTTTGTGAGCCTTTACTTGTTCCATACTTCTTGGACGGGTTTAAGGTTACCAAGAGGGTCAAGGTTGTCTTCTCCTAATTTGAATACCATGAGGAGGTATGGTGCGATATTCTTCCATTGACATACGATCATGTATGCTTAGGTTCCGATTGGTTTGCATAACATAGAGTTCCAAACGTGCAAAATTGGCCAAATATTGTAAGAGACCAATGGGGGAATCGCCTCATGACTTACTTGCTGCCCAAGACACAAAGAGAAATGCCTAACTACTCCAATCCGAATTATTATGAGAGACAAAAGATTGAGAGGAGTAAGGGAGTGTAGGGTGGTAATCCGAGAGTGGAAAAAGGAGAGGTTATGTGGAGCAAAGTGAGGGGATTACCACCAAACCATGCTAACATTGGTTGTCCTTATATTTCTAAGGACATTTATGTAGGTACCAACATGGCAAGCGAAGAAGAACAATTCCAAAAGAAAGTTGCTGCCCAAACTTTTGGAGGACCTTCACACCATGACAAAGAAGAATCTACTCAAGGACTTCAAGGTAAAATGGCTAACTCTTACACTTTTGTACATGTGAATGATAATTGTGTGGCTAATAGCCCATTGAGTGTGAGTTGTAGCTTGCCTATATGTGAGTGTATTGTTTCTTTGCCACTTGATGATGATGTACTTTTTATGAGTGTGGATACACTAGTTTATCCTATTGATGACCGAATCGACTCTTCTTGTAAGATCGATTTATGTCCACCTAGTGTTGAAACCATTATGTTGAATGAAAGTACATTATCTTCTGAAATTTATGTTGATCAACTTATGTGTGAAAATTACCCGCTACTTGAGGATGTGTATGATGTAATTAATGAACCTCAAGTGGGTGATGATGTTGAAAATGTTAATCAAAGTGAGAATGAACCCGAGAGCTCTTCTTGGGGTAATGTTGTGTTTAAAACATCCTTGAAACTTGATATTGATCATTTAGAGAGTGAGGAACTTGCTTGTTCCAAATTTGTCCGTGAGGTATATCACACTCTTTTTAGGTATAATGTCTCGTTTGAAGATGATTTAAACACTCCTAATGAATCTAGTGGTGAAAATGATGGTATAGCTTGCCTTGGAAGCTGTAGCGTATATGCTAACCCACTATGGTGTGACAACATTCCTCCTAAAGAGGGAAATCTCTTCTTGGAAGATGAGAGTACTCTTAAGGGTAAGGAATGTGTAGTTGCGGAAGCTACTTCTTCTTCTCCTTTGTGTGATTTCATTGTTGAGAGTACTCATGGTGATTATTGGGAAACTAGTAGTGATTACACACATGGGAGCACCTTAGTAGAAGTCGATTTGAGTGATACCTTTCTCTACTCTCTATTTTCTTTAGATGATATGTATGTTATTGTAGAGAGTATGTCATTTAGTTTTGGTATAGACCACGGGAAAGGGAAGTGTTGTCGAGACCCGTGTCTATGGCCACTTTTACCATTTGACCCCGGTGCCAAATTTGAAAATAGTGATGTTGGTGCACCAAACTTTCTGCTTGGTCTACATGACAAGAAAAGTATCACTCTTGATGTATCCTATAACCAAATCCTTTGTACATCTTTTATTGAGTTTTTAATATTCCTTTTAAAGGATTCTTGGTTATATTGCAAATATGTGCAACCTTGGCATGTTGAGATGATTTGTGATGCTAACCCTAACCGTTATGCCATGAGGAGTTTGTATTTATTCGTCCTCTCTTCGGTTTTGCAGGGTTTGGATTCGAGGTCGAATCCTTTTCAAGAAGGGGAGGATGATACGGGACAAATGGTCATCTTATCTTTTGATGAAATTTTTGGAGGCCAACACATAGAGGCTCAAGACTTGGTCACCTCGAGAATACAAGAACATGCATGGAGGACCCTTTTTGAGCATAACTTAAAGCAATCTCACATGTGGAAGATTTCTTTGAGCATTTAAGGTTGAGGACTCACGGTTTGGGACCTTAATTAAGGGCATTTTGGACATTACACATGGTGTATTTACACACCATGGCCGCCCTTCTCATTAAGGGCAAAGTGTTCTTTTTATCGTTATTTGTAATATATTATAAATAGGCCCCCTTAGTCTTATTTTCACTAGATTTGGAATGATGAAGAATTGAAAGACATATTTTCTCTCTTTTGAGAGTGTAACACCCTTAGTTGTAGGGCTTGGAAAAGCCATCCTCAGCATAGGGCTTGGAAAAGCCAATATTGATCTTTGCTTGGAAACGGTAGATCTTGAGGTGAGTTCATTCCCTTGGTGGTCACCTTAACAGTGTGGTTTTGATTGTTACATTCATTAGGAGTTAGTGTTGAAATACACTTGGTTCTTGATCTTGTAATAATCTTGGTCTCACTATCTATCTTTATTTTCTTGCAAATCGTGTATGTGTTGTGTAGTGGACTGTTTTGGGGTCTTCGTTGAATCCAAAACTTGTATTATTGTTGTTCATCTTGTTCATCACATTTTGTAGCTGTTTTGGTGTTAAAATACACTCTTGTATCTTGTATTCTTGTTGTTGGTAGCGAATTCGAGTGTGGTCTCCATCTTGGTCCTCGAATCCTTAAGATTAGTGGACTAATTTGGTGTTTGTTTCGTGCTTCCCTTGTCTTTCCCGTATCAAATTAGTATCGTTGGAAAGCTAACTCGAAAACCTATCATTTTACACATAGTAGGCTCTCTAATTCGACATATACAAAGAGTCATGGTCGATAGAAGTTGACACAAATTATAATGTCCGCTTAAACTTAATCAATCGTAATATTTTTCAACTCGTCCTTGAGTCAAAGGACCTCTATGGTCTAAATTAAAGCTTGAATGGATTCACATACTACGCAAATAATTAACATGCCATATTGGCGTGAGATTTATGGCTTCGGGATTATAAACGCATCGGAAATCATGGTCTATATTGTAGCCCGAAATGCGGGGCATTACACAAGTGTTATTTTGTTTTTTACTTCCTTTGTCCATCCACTTTAGTCGCACCTTACAGATGGCAAGGTATACTAAAACTATAACGTAAAATTTTTACTTATTTAGTTTAAAAATAATTTATCTATTTAATCTTAATTTATCTTTACCAGTTTAAAAATAATTTATCTTTTTATTTCTAATTTATCCTTATTATTAATTATAATCATTTCACAATTATTTATTGAATTTTTTAGATTTAAGAGAAAAAACAGTAAGCATAAATTCCCACCAGCTAATCCAAAATACGTCACTGTCAAATCCATGTCCGGTTGCATCCATACTACCACAATGTCTACATGAGTCACTCTCTAGCATATACAAACCCATAGGCATGCCTAAATTCCCACCAGCTAGATAAGTAACACATAAATCTTTATAATAGGGTGGTTCTGGATATCAGATTATAATTCTCCCATTCATCAGAGTCCGTACAGGTAGGCAATACATAGCGGAACTTATTTACAGGATTGTAAACAAGACCTTTTCTGCTAGTAGACGTATTAGATCTCTCAGTTAATAGCACATTAACAAACCATTGCAAGATTGTGTAACCTTGAAATCGATAACCTCAACTATATCACCTCCTATCGTTCTAGTTGTTGTAAGTTCATCATGGAGCTCTTGAAGAGGGGAGGCTACTTACATTATCAGTGAGTGAAAGAGATTCAAGATTTTGGACCTTCGCAAGACAATTGTACAAGTAGATCCCCATAGGAGGGAGAGCATTAGGAAATGCAAGACAACGAGAATGACGAATCCTGAAAGTCATACTGATAATGATTGAGTACCAAAGTTTGCGTACTACACAACAGAAATTTCATAACAATATTATTAGGTAATAGTCTTGTTTTAGTGGGAAAACTAATGGATAAAAACAGAACTGGAGTAATCAATCCAGAATATCTTGCCTAAGAGCTAGATCCTTGAACAAAAAGGTGAAATACTTCAAAACTTTTACACAAACTAATCTAATTAGACAAGAAAAATATGGATAAAGTGTAGATGTAAACCTTGATTAATCGACTCTTGGAGAAAAGTTCAGGTCTTTGTAAGGGAAGCATGACCGGCTCTTTTAACGTATCCTTTACATTTTCAAGTGCACCGATATCATCAAATGTAACCCCACTATCACTGGGGGCAATAACATCTGACAAAAGTTTCTTCTCAAACTCATCTTCTATCTCCACATCCTGTGTTGGACACTGTTAGCCTGATGTAAATATTGTATATATTAATGTAACCATATATTGTTGTATATTAGTGTAATTACATAGATTTGATTTAGTAGTTAAGGAGAATAATAGTGACTTTAGTAGAGCAGATTTGGTGGGATAGAATAGCGGATTTAGAGGGATAGAAAAGCTGATCTTTAGGGATAGGAAGACAGAACTTTAGGGATGTAATCATTAAATATTTTCTATTTAATGGCAAGACTCTCTATATTGAGAGGCATTCAGCAGAAAATTGACATGGTATCAAAGTTTCTCTTGGCTGTCTTGTTTCATAGAGTTCATTTGTGGTTCCTTTTAGTCTTTTTGGAAAATTTTGATTTTTTGTTGATTGTTCCTCGGCAATTAATACCTTGGACTTTGATCTTGGTCATTTTGGTTATTCTTTTTGAGACAGTGTTTATAGTTTTCATAAATATAACTTCATATATGTTTGAATCATTCAGTGTTCGTTTCACTGGAAAGAATTTTTCGTCATGGGAGTTTCAGTTTCAGTTATTTGTCACTGGAAAAGAACTATGGGGCCATATAGATGGAGCCAATGCTTCTCCCACTGATCCTACAAAATTAGGTGAATGGAAGATTAAAGATGCTTGGGTGATGAAATGGCTTTTAGGGTCAATTGACCCTCTTATTATTCTTAATCTCGGGCCTTAAAAGATAGCTAAAGCCACGTGGGATTATTTACAAAGGGTTTACCACCAAGATAATAGTGGCCGACGCTTTCACTTAGAGTATGAAATTGCTAATTACTCTCAAGGAAGTCTTTCTATTCAAGATTATTTTTATGGATTTCAGAACTGATGGGCTGAATTTACAGATATTATTTATGACAAAATACCTGCCGAATCTCTCTCTATAATTCAATAAGTTCATGAGCAAAGCAAGAGAGATCAATTTTTGATGAAGTTACGATCTGAGTTTGGGAGTGTTCGCTCCCACTTGATGAATCGTGACCCATCTCCGTCCTTGGATGTTTGTTTTAGGGAATTACTCCGTGAAGAGCAGCGTTTTGTCACACAAAATGCTTTCAAGCAAGTTGATGATATTGTTATTGCATTTGCTGCCCAAGGTAAAGGAAAGGGTAGGGATATGACTAGAACTCAACGCTACAGTTGCAAGGGATATGGTCATATTGTAGCAATTGTGGCAGGATGTTTTGTAATTATTGCAAACAACAAGGACACATTATCATAGAATGTCTCACACGCCCTCAAAACCGTAAGGTTAATGCTTTTCAAGATGGGAAAAATGGTTTCACTACTGAGAACTCATCTTCGGGATAAGTTCTTACTCATGAAATGGTAAGAAAAATGATCACACCAGCTTTTTCAGCTTTAGGGCTACTAGGTAATGATCTTGCATCTAATTTTTGGCTTGTTGATTCTGGAGCTTCCAATCATATGGCCAACTCATCTAGTATGCTAAAAAATATTTGTTAGTATCATGGTCCATCACAAATTTAAGTTTCCAATGGTAGTAATTTACCCATTACCAAGGTTGGGGTTATTACTAAAACTTTTAACAATGTTTTTGTGTCACCAAAACTCTCCACTAGTCTTATTTCAGTTGGGCAATTGGTAGATAACAATTGTGATGCAAATTTTTCTCATAATGGTTGTCTTGTGCAGGATCAGGTGTCAGGGAAGATAATTGCGAAGGGGCCTAAAGTTGGACGACTATTTCCTATACTCTTTTCCATTTCTCGTGTTCTATCATTTGCTTGTTCTTCTACACCTAGTTAGACTGAGGTATGACATAAGCACTTAGGACATCCAAATTCTGTTGTGTTATCTCATTTATCAAATTTGGGTTTATTGGGGAACAAAAATCAATTTTCCACTGCTTCCTTTGGTTGTTCTTGTCACGACCGGAGCCGGGGCCCTGGCCGTAACGAGCATTCAAAACCATGAAGGCCTGAGTGCCCTTCTCTATCTGATAATTATGCACAATATTCATATATTATAAGAAAGTTTGCAGAAAAACATAACAAGATGGAACCATGGTCAATCTCTTAACACTTGAACAATTTGAAAATAAATTCTTAGAATTCAAAACATATGACACCCCGTCTGTGAAATCTCTAACATTAAAAAATCATACATATGTCTAAAACAAAACTGGGACAAGGCCCCCAGTAAGACCGTGAATCAAAACAAATAATATTGTTTAAATAAGCCCGGCCTTCCAGAATAATAAAGGCTCATCAACTGCACACTTCTGTCTGAAAATCTATGGCTTAACAGGACCCCTAAACTGAGCCGCAGGCCCTGAAATATAGGGGGTCAATACAGATGTATTGGTATATAGAGCAATCCAAAATAACGTATTTATATATAACATAAATGAGAGCATTTCATAAAACATTTTACATATGATGTTTGAAAACACATGGGCACACTTTAAGGACTTTGAAATATTTCTTTGAATCCATGACTCACTCTTAATGTTACTTTTGATCTAGATGGTACACCCTACAATCTGTAGTTCCACGGGCTATATGGAATTCGCCCTTGACTTAGCAACCAAGCCTCCAATCCAAGTTTGCCACAAGGATTGGAGTATCCATAAGAGGAGACGCAAGATCACACAACATGGTTTCATGATCCCCAATCAAATCAACATGTCATGGCAGTGCACAAGATCACAAAGCAGGGCTCCTAACCGTAGTCCCAATTTGGGATGACATGAATCAAGGTACATAAGATCACAAAGCAGGGTACAATAATCCCGTGTCGAAAAATCACGGTTTCTAGCATAGAGTCTTTCAACTCGTACTTTCTTCGGGTAACCATCTAACTCTTTTTAAGCCCATTTTTAAAATTTTATAAACACGCATCTTTCAAAGTTCAAAATCTAAAAATCTGAATAAAAATCTGCATTCTATTTTGTTCTGATTTACCATGGCATTTTTTGTATTGGTATCGTCATACCAAGACTTGCAAGTTGCATCTCTGAGCCATTAATAACATTTTTATAATTTCTTCTTTCAAAACATAAGGTTTGGGACCACCATATTAATAAATCAATTCAAAGAAATCTTTCTTTAAACTCATATAAACACATGCAAAAAACTCTCTATTTTCTTCAAAATTTCAATAACATAAGGTGGTCCTGTCAAATTACTCAATCACATGAAATTCTTTCTCTTTAACTCAACTATATAGTTATATCGAGAAAACTCCCTCTCATCATCTCTAAATCATGTTCAAATACTATGATATTACGATAAGCACTTTCAAACCATATAACATGCATTTCAAATCATTCCCGATAAGATCATAAACTTCAATTCATCACAAGAGAGAGGATTCATAATTTATGCTCTCAATAAAATCTTCAAAAATCAATGTCATACATATACATATGAGTATAAATCAGTTTAAGGGGAAAGGACTCAAGGCCAAAACAATAATAGCATTGAAACATTCAGGATGCATAATTTAAAATATAGATTCCAAAACTCCTTTGTAATTTCATGCTTGATAAATTTTAAATCATATTCAATTGTTTCAAAAAGATCAAGTAGTTTTAGGATAAACCCCACATACCTTAGTTGCGAAGAATTCGTGAAGAAGTTTTGAAAAGATTGGACCTTTTAGCTTGATTGCTCAAACCCTAGTTATTTTCTCCTTTTGTGTTCTTGAAGGATGAAATAGGGATCTAAGGAGTGTTTAAACATTACTAATAAACCTAAATTCATTTAAGGTTGATTAAGGACGGTTTAGGAGTGCCAAAAGACTTAATTGCCCTCAAAATAACTCAAAAACAGAGTGTTTACGTCGCTTGGGCCATAAGGTATGTGCCGCATTGCCCATTGCCTAAGCTAGGCTGGGTGGCGTATTGCCCATTGCCTAAGTTAGGATGGGCGGCGCCTAACCCATTGCCTAATCTAGGTTGGGCGGAGCCGAACCTATGACATAACCATTCCATTAGACTTAGGTGATTTTCTAGGCTATGCACTCCACTTTGCAAAGTCATAACTTTTCGCTCAATTATTGGATTTAGGGAAAATTAGAATCATTGGAAAGCTACTTCGAAGACCTTTTATTTGATATACATTAGGTCCTATAATTCGTTATATACAAAAAGTTATAGTCAATGGATGTTGACCCCAGTTGAAACATCCACTAAAACTTAATCGCTAGAAATGTTTATACTCGTCTTAGACTTAGGGGATTTTTGAGGCCTCAATACATATTCCAAGGTATTCCCACACTATAGGATTGATCATCACACATATATTCACAAGGAATCATCTAGTTTGGGTCTATACGCTTAGGAACGATGGTCTAAATTCTAGCCCGAATGTACGGGGTGTTACAGTTTTAGTAGTTGTGCTACAAAGTGTTTTGATGTTATTCATAGTGATGTTTGCGGTATTTCACCAATTGTTTCTATGCTAATTTCAAGTACTTTGTGACATTTATAAATGATTATAGTCGATTTATGTGGGTATATTTTCTTCATTCCAAATCTGAGGTATTTTCCATATTCAAGACATTTTTGGCCTATATTGAAACTCAATTTTCTACTTGAATCAAATTATTAAGATCTGATTCTGGTGGAGAATATATGTCTTATGAGTTCAAAATTTTTTTACTTGAAAAAGGAATTGTCTCACAATGCTCTTGTCAATATACACCACAACAAAATGGGGTTGCTGAATGTAAAAATCGTCATCTTTTAAATGTCACTCATACTTTATTGATTGAGCCCTCTGTTCTATCTAAGTATTGGGTGGAAGCTTTGTCTACTGCTGTTTACTTAATTAATAGACTACCATCTAAAGTCTTAAATCTTGAATCTCCATGTTTTCATCTTTATCACAAAAATCCAAGTTATGATAATCTTCATACATTTGGTTGTATTTGTGTTGTGCATCTTCCTCCTTCTCAGCGTGATAAACTTTCTTTTCAATTTACTAAATGTGTTTTTTATGGGTTATAGTACTTCACAGAAAGATTTTCTCTGCCATGATCCATGTTCTAATAAATTCCATGTTTCTAGGAATGTTGTTTTCTTTGAGAATCAGTATTTTTTCCTAATCATGCTGAGTCATCTCCTGCTTCCCTTCTTCTTCCTACTTTTGAGGATTTTTCATCTTCTTATAAAAGGTTCAAACCTAGATTTGTGTATGATATCGGCGGCCAACTTTATCCCCTCCTGATATTGATTCGCCACCTGAAATTGCTCCACAACTAGAATCTGAGAATTCTTCAAGCCTGCTCCTCTTGAGCCCACTCGGCGATCTACGAGAGTATCTCATACTCCTAATTGGTATGGCTTTTCATCTACTTTATCCACTATTTATATTCCAACTTGTTACTCACAAGCTTCCAAGCATGAATGTTGGCAGAAGGCAATGGAGGAAGAGCTTTTGGCTCTTAAAGAAAATGACATGAGATATTATTTCATGTCCTTCAAATGTCCATTCAATTGGATGTAAATGGGTTTATTCAATTAAACTTCATTCTGATGGAACTCTTGATTAGTACAAATCTCGGTTAGTTGTTCTTGGTCACAAGTGGGAGTATGGTATGAACTATGAAGAGACTTTTGAATCGGTAGCAAAAATGACGACGATGCAAACTATTATTGCCATTGCTGCTTCACAAAATTGGACTCTTCATCAAATGTATGTCAAAAATATTTTTCTTCATGGTGATCTCAAAGAGGATATTTATATGAAACCTCCACCAGGTTTGTTCTAATTGCCTACATCAGATGTATGCAAGTTGAAGCGGTCTTTGTATGGATTAAAACAAGCTCATAGAGTTTGGTTTGATAAATTTCGGTCTACTTTGGTACAATTCTCTTTTGAGCAGAGAAAATATGACTTATCTTTGTTTCTTTGGAAAACATCCACAGGTTGTGTTCTTATTCTGGTATATGTAGATGACATTATTATTATAGGAACTGATTCTTCACTAATCACTAGCCTGCAACAACAACTTAAGGATTCTTTTCATATGAAAGATCTTGGTACTCTTACATATTTCTTAGGTTTGGAAGTTCATCGTGATTCATCCAGTGTATTTCTAAATCAACACAAATATACCCAAGATTTGATTTGTTTGGTAGGTATTCAGGATTTCTCTTCTGTAGATACTCTATTAGAATTGAATGTAAAGTATCACCGGGAGGAAGGCTACCTTCTTCCTGATCCAACTATATTTCAGCAATTAGTTGGGAGCCTAAATTACCTTACTATTACAAGGCCTGATATCTCTTTTGCAGTTCAACAAGTTAGTCAGTTCATGCAAGATCCCCACCATCTTCATTTGGTGGTTGTCCATCACATCATTCGATATCTCCGAAGAACATCTAATCGTGGATTATTCTTTCCTAGTGGTTCATCTATGCTTCTTAATGATTTTAGTAATTCTAATTGGGTGGGATGTTTTGACACTCGTCGTTTAGTTAATCGTTGGTGCATGTTTCTTGGAGTGTCTTTGATATCTTGGAAGAGTAAGAAGCAAGACCATGCGTCAAAATCTTCAAAATAGACTGAATATCGAGCAATGTCTACTGCTTGCTTCGAGATTGTGTGGCTTCATGGATTACTTGCTGAGATTGGATATCCTCAATCTAATCCTACTTCTCTCCATACTGACAATACAAGTGCTATTCAGATTGCTACTAATCCGGTTTATCATGAGCAGACCAAACAAATCGAAGCAGACTGTCATTATATACGAGAAGCTGTAGATAAAGGTGTCATTACTCTTCCGCCAGTGTCCAGTGATCTTCAAATAGCTGATGCATTTACAAAATCAATGGCACAAAGACGACATCAGTTTCTAGTCGGCAAATTGATGCTTCTTGATCTACTAGCATCAATTTGAGGGGGGATGTTATCATGATGTAAATATTGTATATATTAATGTGTAAAGCCCCGCAACTGGGTCCTGGAACATCACACGGTGCTTAAGGCTACAAGTAGCCCCAAGCTAACCCTTTGAGCCTTCTACTTAATATATTAGCTTACTTAAAGATAAAAAGCATGAAAACAACACTGTGACATCATAAAATGAGAAATATGAATGAAATACTTGGTCTGAACAAACTACAAATCAAAGAAAATCCCAAAGTGCTGATAATCTGATGACTAGTCAGACAAACCTCTACTACTCCAAACTAGAGAGCCATTGGTACAGGTCCCCAACTGACTCATACTCAATTGACAAGAATTAAACAGCTAATAGATAAAACTGGAAGTCTGAGAATAACTGGTCCCTGAAACATGAGGACTCACCACGGCTGATATGTAGATAGGAGTGCTCAAAAGGATCACTGGTAAGGCGGAGACTGAGCACCTGAACCTACATTATAAGAATAAATGGCACAAAGACAAAATATGTGGGTCAATACTTTGGGAGTGTACTGAGCATATAGGGGAGTGTGCAATTAAAATACTCAATATCATAAGCTTTTATAGAAAACATGCATGGTGTAAAACATACTCACATAGCTTGAAATAAATATATGCCACAAGACTCATAAATAATCATGCTTTTACTTAAAACCTCAAATAATCATGACACCTGAAATTATTAGGACCATAGCTTTCAAAAACACTTATACTTTCAAAACTTTGTAACTTTAAGACTAAAAATCTTTGAAACTTGGAAAACTTTAGGACTTAGAGAACTTTAGGAACTTAAGGAGTTTCTCTTAACCGACATAAACCATGTGAGCTGCATGGAGTCCAACATCTTACCCACGTTGGGGAGAGCTGTTCTATCCTTTCCATCGGATAAAACCTTAACCTTAGTGATCACTATCTTAACCCACTTGGGGTATATTATAGGGCATGAGACCTCGGAATCAAGCCCAACTCGGTGCTAAATACTACTCCCTTACTTAGCTCAGAACTTTAGAAAATCCACCTTAAAACAATTCAACAAGATATATATATATATATATATATATAATGGGAGCCAAAATGCATCCCCTTTACTTCAAACTCAAGAATGTGGATTTCTATTTTAACTTACAATCAAAACTCACTTCTTGATATTCTTTAAAAATCGCTAACATCTCATTCTCAAACTCATGCTTTAACCATAAGGTTTAATTCACAACAATAGGACTTGAAATTCTCAAAACATGATATAGACGTTGAATTATGCAACTTAAACCATAAATTGACAATTTAAAACATTAATATGCAAAAATAATATTACAACTCAAAGCTTGGGTAAGACATAGTTTCATAAAACTAATAATATAATAACATGATAGGAATTCTCCATGAATTTATGAAATACTTTACAAAAATATGTAACTTTTGGGCACAAGAACAAAAGGGTGTTCTTGTTCAAAACCACATACCTTAAACTTGGAGCTTTTTGATGACTTCAAAATTTTCTGAAGGTTATTCATGAACTATTGGGTGTCCTTCGTAGCCCTCTTAACGGGGAATTCAAATAAGCAAGAATTATTAAATTCTCACGGTTGAATCTCTAGATAATTCGGTTTTTATGTTGAAACCCTAACTTTGTGGTTGAAGGTGTGCAGAGAATTTTGAGATATTTAACTAAAGAGAAATTGAAGAAAATACGTTCTCTGAGGGTTATAAGTCGTGGGAAGTGCAGTAAAAAGACCAAAATACCCTTGCAAAAACGTCATTAAATTGCTGAAAAAAATAGCTGACGACATTCGTGACAAGTCGTCATGAAATGTCGTCACAAAAGGGTGGGTTTTATGATTTTTGGCTTAAGGTTGATGACATTTTGTGACAAGCCGTCAAACTTGTGACAAGTCGTCACAAAATGTTGTCACAAAAAATGGCATTTTGTGACTTTCTGCTTATGGTGACGAAATTTGTGACAAGCCGTTAGGCTTGTGACAAGTCGTCACAAAATGTCGTCACGAAATGTTGGATTTTGTGACTTTCTGCTTATGGTGACGACATTTGTGACAAGCCGTCAGGCATGTGACAAGTCGTCACAAAATGTCGTCACGAAATTTCCAGGCTGATACGCTGGAGTAAAATGGGCATAACTCTTTGCTCTGATAATAAATTTTGGCGAAATTGGTATCGCTGGAAAGCTAATTCAATTATATATCTTTTGGTGGGTCATGAACTCAAAAATATATAGTATAAAGAGAAATATGCTCATTTGAAGTTGACCATACCAATATCCATCTCAAGAATTCAATCGGCAAGGAGTGTTTTGATTCGTCTAATAGCTAGGACACTTTTGAGGCCCTAATACTCATCAAGCTAGATCATGTAGCTACCAAATCACTAACTTTATTTCTAACGAGCTTGAAACAGGGTTCTACTATTAGTTGAAATTCCCGGGGTATTACATAATGTAACCATATATTGTTGTATGTTAGAGTAATTACATAGATTTGATTTAGTAGTTAAAGAGAATAATAGTGGCTTTAGTAGAGCAAATTTGATGGGATAAAATAGCGGATTTAGAGGAATAGAAAAGTTGATCTTTAGGGATAGGAAGACGAAACTTTAGGGATGTAATCATTGAATATTTTCTATTTAGTGGGAAGACTCTCAATATTGAGAAGCATTCAGCAGAAAATTGACAGGCACAAATTTGTTCATGAGTTCATAAGTCAATATCTGCCATATCAAACGAAGAAGCTTCTTATACAACAAGCTCTTGTTGTCATTTTCTTAGCTCGTAAAAACTCTAATCCATACTGAATACTGTTATATCGCAAAAGATTCCCCCAAAAGTTCAATTCAACAATTATTACAGTTAAAAAAAAACATGTGTAGGAGAATATCAGATGCTGCTATTTCTATTACCTATCAGAAGATAAAACAAGCCTCAGGTCAATATCTGCTTGAGTGTTCCACATCAAATGATGGCTCAATGCCCATCCAACAACCTTCTCTGCACCTTCAAGCACCCAAAAACAGTATTAACTTCAGCTCTTCTTGTGCAAAAAAAAAAAAAAAAAAAAAAAAACCTGGATGACGTAATTGTCTTTTCTTACTTTTGGAAATGAAGGGTGTAAACGATATTTACATTGATGTAATGCATCCTGAATTCAGATTTTCATCAACACCTAAATCTTAAGATTCGAGGACACTGTTAGGAGTATGGTTATGAGTATAAAGATACAATCATTAAATATATATTGTGACATGTATATAAGTAAATTTTTGGCAGCTAATATAAGTTAGTAAATTAAAATTATAATTGTTAAGTTCTTTGATAACACTTGATATCCAATCAACCTATAGTTCTTAGCCATTAGTATAATCAAAGCACATAAGTTAGCTCGACCAAATACTGTACAGATCCTACACCACTCCGAAACCGTGTTGGATTGACACGGATGTGGTGGGGATTTTGAAGGATCTAAAAGACATTGAACGATATAATAGTGAGAATCTGAAGTATCCAACAACTATGTGAAGAAAAAGGGAAAAACAGTGAAAGCAGCAGCTTACTTTTAACAGAGAAATTTTGGTCTTTGATGCACAATGTCTCTGGTCCATTGCATTCTAATCCAATCTGACTCAGAACCTATATAAGAGGGACAATCATATAGAAATAAGTAGTTATAGGCAGTAGTCATGTCATTAATCTATTTAATTCATAAATCAATCATTCAACTTGTTCACACAATTTTAAAGAAAAGGAATATCAGAGAGCAGTAACCTAGTCTTAGAATGCTGGAAATGCATTGACAGCATTTTTGGGGAAATCAGGAATATATAGCAGATATATTGAGTCAACAAGGGTGGAATTTCAGTTTCAGAAGGCTACTAAGTAACTGAGAAATTGACGGAATTACTCAACTTCTGCAGCAGCTGGAGATGTTCCAGGGGGCAATAGATGGTGAAGATTATTTAACATGGAAAGGCTAAAGTAAGACGATCATATTTGGGAGGTCAAGTCTCCATTTGAAGTTGTTTGTTTTCCCTGACCGGTAGCAAGGAAACATATAGTACTTACTGAGGGGAGTCACAAATGTGAGGTGCAAAATCGGTCATTCATAACTTTAAAGGTCAGAAGGCCTTACTCTTTGCAAGCTATTAAAATTTTCTTCAGAAAGCCTTACTCTTTACAAGCTGTTAAAATTTTCTTTCATTCTGAGGGTATCAACATCTTGATCCAATTGTTGTTTCCAAGTCGATAAAAGTGCTTCATCCTACAATACTCAAAGCCACTCCGTGACTTGCTTATAAAATTCTATAGAATTTAAAAAACAGACCTGCGGCATGTGAATAACCACTTTATTTGGGAAAAGTTTTGTCAGATATTTATTTGTTCTTGCAACCTGTTTCCCCTTGTCTTGCATGTTCCCAAGAGTTCTTTAATTAAGAGAAAAAAGAGTAACCTAGAAGAAAAAATTTAAGGAATACCCGGAGCGTAGCTCTATCGGAACTTACCTCAGCGACTTCAAAAGGAAAGAAAAGGGGAGAGCTCTATGCTCACTCAACCATGGGCTTTTTTTCGATTTTAGGGCTACGGGATGAAGAATGAAAAGATTGGATTGGAATATCTATGACATCGTTATTATTGATTTGAATGTGGCAATGAGTGTAGCTTGCTTCTAGGCAGAAGCTTTGCGTCTCACACTTTGATGAGTGGAACCTCTTGTCCCCTCTAATCCACTGTGTTCTTAACGTGCATGATCCATTTATAGAGCCTATGTGGTCGAATGGGCCTCCTCTCCACCTAGGCGAAAGATAGGCCGTCAAGCGAGCGTGATTGGATTTTTCCGAACAAGCCTCAAGCTTGAATGAGCTCTCTAACCGGTTAGAATTTTTTTTTCACATTTCCCAAAAGTCATTTGATTGCTCATGATGGGATAGAGAAAGATGGGGGTAGGGACTGAAGATGGTTGGTAAGATGCTAGCGGTCTAACTCGGGTAAACAGATCAGCCGGTTATAGTAGACTTCTATCAGTCAGGGTCTGATGGCTGCCTTAGGTCGGATAGGAAGAGAGAGCTTTGATGACATTTCTAGTGATCCCAATAAAGGTCGATGAGGCCAGCGTAAAAGCACAGAAAGGGAAGCAACTTGTCCACAAGCAATTTCCCTTTTCTTTCCTTTTGAAGTCGCTGAGGTAAGTTCCGATAAAGCTACGCTCCGGGTATTCCTTAAATTTTTTCTTCTAGGTTAATCTTTTTTTCTCTTAATTAAAGCACTCTTGGGAAGATGCAAGACAAGGGGAAACAGGTTGCAAGAACAAATAAATATCTGACAAAACTTTTCTCAAATAAAGTGGTTATTCACATGCCGCAGGTCTGTTTTTAAATTCTATAGAATTTTATATGATATTGTTCTTGCATTACAAATCGCGGAGTGGCTTTGAGTATTGCAGGATGAAGCACTTTTATCGACTTGGAAACAACAATTGGATCAAGATGTTGATACCCTCAGAATGAAATAAAATTTTAAGAGCTTGCAAAGAGTAAGGCTTTCTGAAGAAAATTTTAATAGCTTGCAAAGAGTAAGGCTTTCTGACCTTTAAAGTTATGAATGACCGATTTTTCACCTCACATTTGTGACTCCCCTCAGAAAGTACTATATGTTTCCTTGCTACCGGTCAGGGAAAACAAACAACTTCAAATGGAGACTTGACTTCCCAAATATGATCGTCTTACTTTAACCTTTCCATGTTAAATAATCTTCACCGTCAGTTGTCCCCTGGAACACCTCTAGCTGCTGCAGAAGTTCAGTAACTCCGTCAATTTCTCAGTTACTTAGTAGCCTTCTGAAACTGAAATTCCACCCTTGTTGACTCAATACATCTGCTATATATTCCTGATTTCCCCAAAAATGCTGTCAATGCATTTCCAGCATTCTAAGACTAGGTTACTGCTCTCTGATATTCCTTTTCTTTAAAATTGTGTGAACAAGTTGAATGATTGATTTATGAATTAAATAGATTAATGACATGACTTCTGCCTATAACTACTTATTTCTATATGATTTTCCCTCTTATATAGGTTCTGAGTGAGATTGGATTAGAATGCAATGGACTAGAGACATTGTGCATCAAAGACCAAAATTTCTCTGTTAAAAGTAAGCTGCTGCTTTCACTGTTTTTCCCTTTTTCTTCACATAGTTGTTGGATACTTTAGATTCTCACTATTATATCGTTCAATGTCTTTTAGATCCTTCAAAATCCCTACCACATCCGTGTCAATCCAACACGGTTTCGGAGTGGTGTAGGATCTATACAGTATTTGGTCGAGCTAACTTATGTGCTTTGATTATACTAATGGCTAAGAACTATAGGTTGATTGGATATTAAGTGTTATCAAGGAACTTAACAATTATAATTTTAATTTAATAACTTATATTAACTGCCGAAAATTTACTTATATACATGTCGCAATATATATTTAATGGTTGTATCATTATACTCATACCTATAATCCTAACAGTGTCCTCGAATCTTAAGATTTAGGTGTTGATGAAAATCTGAATTCAGGATGCATTACATCGATGTAAATATCGTTTATACCCTTCATTTCCAAAAAGAAAAAAGAGGAAGAAAAGATAATTACGTCATCCAGGTGTTTTTTTTTTTTTTTTTGTGCAAGAATAGCTGAAGTTAATACTGTTTTTGGGTGCTTGAAGGAGCAGAGAAGGTTTTTGGATGGGCATTGAGCCATCATTTGATGCGGAACACTCAAGCAGATATTGACCTGAGGCTTGTTTTATCTTCTAATAGGTAATAGAAATAGCAGCATCTGATATTCTCCTACGCATGTTTTTTTTTTTAACTGTAATAATTGTTGAATTGAACTTTTGGGGGAATCTTTTGCGATATAACAGCATTCAGTGTGGATTAGAACTTTTACGAGCTACGCAAAATGACAACAAGAGCTTGTTGTATAAGAAGCTTCTTCATTTGATATGGCAGATATTGACTTATGAACTTATGAACAAATTTCTGTCCAACGCAGGATGTGGAGATAGAAGATGAGTTTGAGAAGAAACTGTTGTCGGAGTTATTGCCCCCAGTGATATTGGTGTGACATTTGATGATATTGGTGCACTTGAAAATGTAAAGGATACGTTAAAAGAGCTGGTCATGCTTCCCTTACAAAGACCTGAACTTTTCTGCAAGAGTCGATTAATCAAGGTTTACATCTACACTTTATCCATATTTTTCTCGTGTAATTAGATTAGTTTGTATAAAAGTTTTGAAGTATTTCACCTTTTTGTTCAAGGATCTAGCTCTTAGGCAATATATTCTGGATTGATTACTCTAGTTCTATTTTTATCCATTAGTTTTCCCACTAAAACAAGACTATTACCTAATAATATTGTTATGAAATTTCTGTTGTGTAGTACACAAACTTTGGTACTCAATCATTATCAGTATGCCTTTCAGGATTCGTCATTCTCGTTGTCTTGCATTTTCTAATGCTCTCCCTCCTATGGGGATCAACTTCTACAATTGTCTTGCGAAGGTCCAAAAGCTTGAATCTCTTTCACTCACTGATAATGTAAGTAGCCTCCCCTCTTCAAGAGTTCCATGATGAACTTACAGCAACTAGAACGATAGGAGGTGATATAGTTGAGGTTATCGATTTCAAGGTTACACAATCCTGCAATGGTCTGTTAATGTGCGTATTAACTGAGATATAATACATCTACTAGCAAAAAAGGTCTTGTTTACATTCCTCTAAATAAGTTCCGCTATGTATTGTCTACCTGTACGGAGTCTGATGAATGGGAGTATTTGTAACACCCCGCATTTTGGGCTAGAACGAAAACCATCATTTTTATGCGTAGATGATCCAAAAGACATAAATCCTATGCAAATTTTCCATTTAAATCAATTATGTAGTGTGGGAAATTGAATGAGATTTCCGTCGATATAAGATTCTCCCAAATACGATACTCGGGCAAGATATTATGGCTATTTTAAGTCCCAGTCGTAAAACACCATCATTTTAATTCCATCTCATTAAGGACATATTGAGTATTTTCACCCCCTTACTAGCTTAAATACGGGATTATACTCCCAAGTGACCACATTATTCATATTTTCATCAATTCACAAGAACACTCTCTAGGGTTTCAAACTAAAAACCCAAATAGCTCAAGATTTAACCATGGGTTTTCAAGATTGATTGAAGATTTGGAATCCCCAAATCGTAGGCTTCAAGAATCATCCGCTAAATTCCTAAATTGAGGTACGTGGGGTTTTCCTAAAAATTCATGGGCAAATAAACATTCTTTAATTCATGCTACAGATTTATAAATCATGATTTTACGGAAAGGGTTGAATTTTACCATTACTAGCATATTTTAGAAGCTTTAATTAATATTGTTTGGTCTTTAGGCCTTTTCCCAAATTGATTTGAAATTCTATATATATGTATGCATGTGTTTAAGGATAAATATTCAATTGAGAGCATGAATTATAATGAATCCCTCTCTTGATATGATTTTTTCCATTATTCGTATGATATGGATTGTTTTGAAAAACATGATATGAAAGGTATTGATTTATACTATGATTTAAACATGATTGTGGAATAAAAATAGAGGGTTGTGCATGTTGATAAATGTTGAATATACATATATTGAAAGAGTGTATGGTTTTACCAAAAGTACATGACCACCATATGTTTGAAGAATTCTTGCA
>NC_061116.1:214987046-214994271 GCF_002878395.1 Capsicum annuum | reverse complement strand
AAACATAAGTCAAAACTATGCAAGAATTCTTCAAACATATGGTGGTCATGTACTTTTGGTAAAACTATGCACTCTTTCATTATATGTATATTCAAAATTTATCAACATGCACAACCCTCTATTTTTATTCCACTATCATGTTCAAATCATAGTATAAATCAAGACCTTTCATATCATGTTTTTTAAAACAATCCATATCATACGAATAATGGAAAAAATCATATCAAGAGAGGGATTCATTATAATTCATGCTCTCAATTGAATATTCATCCTTAAACACATGCATACATATATATAGAATTTCAAATCAATTTGGGAAAAGGCCTAAAGACCAAACAATATTAATTAAAGCTTCTAAAACATGCTAGTAATGGGAAAATTCAACCCTTTCCGTAAAATCATGATTTCTAAATCTTTAGCATGAATTAAAGAATGTTTCTTTGCCCATGAATTTTTAGGAAAACCCCACGTACCTCAATTTAGTAACTTAGCGGATGATTCTAGAAGCCTACGATTTGGGGATTCCAAATCTTCAATTAATCTTGAAAACCCACGGTTAAATCTTGAGATATTTGAGTTTTTAGTTTGAAACCCTAGAGAGTTTTCTTGTGAATTTTTGATGAAAATATGAATAATGTAGCCACTTGGGAGTATAATCCCGTATTTAAGCTGGTAAGGGGTGAAAAATACCCATTATACCCTTAGTGAGATGGAATAAAATATAACTGGGAGACCGATTTTATGGGCCACCGCAACGCGCCACTATCACAGTAGCTCACTGGAAATAGACGAATGGAACTTTTCCGCATCGCGTTGTCCCGCTGGTTGGGACCTGGAACTTTAGCGCGACACGCCACAATCTTGCTAGGCTACTGGAATTTGAAAATTGTTAAATAGACCCCCTCCGCGATGCGTCAAGCACTAAAATGACGGTATTTTACAACTAGGACTTAAATTTGCCATAACATCTTGCCCGGGTATCAGATTTGGGCGAATCTTATATCGACGGAAAGCTCATTCAATTTCCCACACTACATAATTGATTAACATGGAAAATTTTCATAGGATTTATGGCTTTTGGATCATCTACGCATAGAAATAATGGTTTTCGTTCTAGCCCGAAATGCGGGGTGTTACATTATCTCCCCCTTGGGATCATTCATCCCCAAATGATAGGTAGGAACATTGAAGCTTAAAGGTGTGGAACTACGTAGACAATATGTGTCTTCTAAGAAAGGGTATAACTGATCTGAAACATTTAAACTTCTATCATGAAACTGAATTTTGAGCTGACTTGCCCTTACT
This sequence comes from Capsicum annuum, assembly GCF_002878395.1. NCBI lineage: Eukaryota > Viridiplantae > Streptophyta > Magnoliopsida > Solanales > Solanaceae > Capsicum > Capsicum annuum. Next base: position 214,992,966 of record NC_061116.1, on the reverse strand, counting down.
TATTTTAAGGAGCTGATTCATGCTGTGAGTTTAGGATTTTCCCCAAAGTGTTTATGCTCAAATCACACACATTGGATTTGGAAGTGATAACTTATGTAAGTACGAATCATGAGGCAACAAGATTTAGATCGAACAAAGGTATTACACTGTTTGAGCTAAAATAGCTGGAAAAATTTGAGATTATGTGCTGAACTCTTATGAACTGAGTCATGACTAAATAACCCAATCTGAAACATGATGGTTGGACTGAACTGAGTTTGTAACTTACATGGATGGAATATATTATCTTTTGGGATGGTCATACGCATTGGACTTCAAGTAGTAGGACTAGGTGAAAAGATGGAAAACCACAGTAACTTGTCTGCCTGACTGTTAAACTGAATTATACTGGACACTTATACTTAACTGGAGTATCTCTTCAGCACTCTTTCTAAAGAAGTCCAGTAGCATTAGGGAGCAAAGAATCTCTAACATGAGTTACACAAGACATCCAACTAAGGAATCACGACAATGATACTACTCTATAGCATGGAATATAGACATATAACTCGTAAACTAGGATAGAATTACCAAACCTTAGGCAATGCAACTTCTTACTTTCAAGATTAGCCACACTTCTAAAATACTCTCTCAATTATACTTTACCCTTAAACAATATGCTCATTGATTCCACTTATTTTTTCCACATGGCCGCTGATATTTTTATCTACTAATGTCTAAACTGAACTAAATCCCCTCACCATCTTCAAGCCTAACTCAAAATCTCCAGGCGCACCACGTAATACTGTCGTACTAGTCTAAATCATGAATTCAGTACACCCTGCATTTCACAATTCCTCATCTCTTGCGTAATTCTTATTGTCACTCCAGGAATCACCTTCAACTTCGTATTAGACATTCCAAACACTCAAAACATCTATTCGTTTGTATACAAACATGACATTCAAACCTATCTTCATACCCACATATGCACTTCTAAACAACCACTCATAAAGACTCTTTCTCATATTCTCTAATACATTTATCCATAACAAATTCCTTACGCTACTCAAATGATACACAAAAATATTCCCAACTAACCAAGCCATACACGAAACTTCACCTCAAAATTCTTTCAACTTATGGACTTACATAAAATAAGTACACAACAATTTTTCCCAAATATAACACATAAAACTTCAACTAACCTTGACATGTATCTAGGATTTGGCCTCAATCTTACTCCACAATTACTACCTTTACTCAAATAAGCACACAACCATCTTTCATCAACAAGAAATGTTTACTCTTTCCCATCTAGACAACTGTTCATCATTACTATCTCGACCTAAGGGAAAAGGTCACTGAAAAATTGGAAAATTGGGATTCGGAACATGAGGAGAGTACTAAGTATAACTTGATACCTTACTGATGATGCATGAGGAATAGAGCACTCACGGCATGGACTCATTAAAGAGATCTAATCTGAGAACGTACCTGATATAAATCTGAATTTTCACTAATCGTTAAGAGTATCACATGTGCACAAGAGTAATGAACTGCATGACCTGAATTTTTGGAATTCATAACTTACGGAAACTGATTCTGACTACTAAACAAACTGGGACTACATCATACTAAGAACTAGGAGAGTACATGATTCCTTATCATATGCATGAATACGGACTATGATCATGAAGCTGAAACATAAAGCATGAGTATCTATCGGAATAACCGAAGTAAACTGCTGAAATAAGAATAGATTGAGCATCGTTTTTTCTCACGACCATTTCCACAACTTACTAACACATCTAGTAGCATCTGAAAACTTGACTTGGCCCCCTTAGATTTAAGAAATTACTCTAAGTCTGTGAACCACTATATACACTCTGGTATAAACTGAAATCACTTTACTCTTGAGTCGGGGATATAACAATACACATAAAACTAAACTTACCTTGTAAGACAGTATCTTCATGTATAGCAACCAATGCTAATACCTCCTTCTAAGATTCAACCCTTAGGTTTCTATAGCCCCAAAAGTCATCATATAACAGCTTAAACATTCACCAACTTAGATTCTCCTAACAATAAACATGGATATCTCCAAACCTTTGACGGACCATACCACTTCTGTCATAGTCTACCAACATCATGCGTGCAGAATTATATTTCTAAACCATGAGAATTAAGACTATACAAAAAGGCTCAACATCATTAATCATAACTCCATAACTTAGATATCAAGAACATCACATATTATCTAACTAGTCTTTCTCCACCTAGCAACTCAACGGTACTACTAACCACACAACATGCAATGATCCTTGAAAATAATGCAGCCTCATAACACCTTGGGCGTACTTCTACATCATACTTACAACATCAAACTTGATTACGAATCAAATAAACTTAAGCTCTTGTAGACACTATTCAAGCCTACTAGATCACTTCCACACAACTAACACCTACCACATCAATCATTATATCCACCTTGATCACCATCTACTATTCCAACTTAGTGTCTAGTTCTAGCTATGATGAACCACAACTTCACACAATTTTCTTACATGCCAACATCTGAAAACATTAATCCGCCAAGACTTCATAATAGTAAGGATCAATCACAATCCTATGATCTATCTTATTTAAAATCCATGAACACATCCTCCTTCTACACATCATTACTATCTACCCCTTTTATACAACTAAACTTAGTTCATAGCTCTATAAGTCTCAACTAAACTCTCTCTTGCAACCTCAGGGGCATCTAAATTAACACCACTCATCCACCAAGTACCTTCATCAATAACCTATAATTTTCTTGCCATACATATATTTAATAAATCTCCCTTACCATTTTTCTTGCAATTACGCCACTAAACCCCAGTTCCAACCAACACAAGAACAACAAGATAAACAACAAGTTGCTAGTGAATCGAAATAGGCCCCACACGGCTCCACTACACTTTAATTTTGTGTTTTGAACAAGAAATGAGATGAATGACAAGGAAACTATGCTAGTGAATCGAAAGAGCCCACAAACTACAATACAATTCACACATGCTACTGTCTACCACATTATTCTATCACTATAAAATGGTAAATCATTCTCAAATATCAGTTATTCAAATAAACACATTTTTCTACACAAAAGTCACCCTCACTCTGATTTCTAACCTTGCGACTTCACATCCCAACTTCTTGGTCCAATATCACTACCAATAGGTCATGACACCATCACTAAGCACAATTTCATCAAAATTAAAGTTCACACTAGAATCGATACACCTTGGAGCACTAACGGACTCTTCTCAGGTTCTAGCACAAATTTTAAACTCTTATATGGCTTAATCAGAAAGGACCGTACCATTTAGACTCTGAACTTCTGCACTTGAATCACCCCAATAATGAGACATATCTGAGCACAACAAAGTAAGGAAAGAATTGGGATGACTTTACTTCTGTATGGGCGACACCATAGCACGAATCAGAGTATGTAGGAGGAACATTCTAACTCCCTAGCACGAACTAGAACATGAAGAAAGGAAAATATTCCTAAATGCCTAGTAGCCTCCCACTTATAAGTGTGACGCACTACACACCCATAAATAAGACATTACCCAATGTGATTTCGCAGACACTCTGGGACCATGAACTGTGCTCTTATATCAAGTTTGTCACGACCCGAACCAGATCCCTGGACATGATGAACATCCCAAACCATCAAGGCCTGAGAGCCCTTCTAACTTGTAATCACATACATCATTCATACACAATAAGGAAATGCGGAAAATATAACAAAACAGAATCATGGTCATAAGTCTGATATAAATTCAACAATAGAAAATGGAATCCAAAACCATCTAGCTACACCTGAAAACCGTCTGTGAAATCTCTACTACATGACTTAAACAACTGTCTAAAAATCGGGACAAGGTCCCCAGTAGACCAAAACTATAAATAATAATAAATTTTTGAAAATAAATAGGCCTTCTAGAACATAGAAGGCTCACCGACTGGACTCTGCACTTCTGTCTGAAGAAATCTACTGCTTATCAGGACCCCTAGACTATGCCTCAGAACCTGGAAGGTAGGGGGTCAATACAAATGTACTGGTACGCAAAGCAATCCAAAATAAAGATTATAATATAAATAAAATAATTGAGAGATAATCATAAAACATCATATAGGACACAAATTCTAAAACACATGGGCATATTTTATAATTATAAAACCTTTCGGTCAATGCAAATTTATAATCTTTGTATTACTTCTGAGTTAGGTGGAACTTTCCTACAAGTCAGATATTCCACAAGCTATATGGAATCCGCCATTGAATCTGCGGGGAAATCCCCAAACCAAGTGTGCCACAAGGGTTGGAGTGTCTAAGTCTGATACGCCATAGGGCGCTAGACCAGCGTATTATAATATACTCGGATCAGTAAATTATAGTTTGGGGAAATGAGTTGTCTGAATTCGTGCCTTCTTCGGGAAACCACATAAGCTCTCTTTATGCCCAATTTTAGTCTATTCTGAAACATGCCTCATTCTAGTTTCAAAATCTGAGAATCCGATTTCAAACATGCATTCTATACTGTTCTGAATTAACATGGCATTATCTGAGTTGGTGTCGTCACACCATGACTTGCAAGTCCTTTTTCTGAGCCTAATGCATCATGCATGATTCTTTCATCAAAACTCAATTCAGACCACCCAAACATGCAAATAGTATAAGAGATTTCATGTTCCGAAACATAAGTCAAAACTATGCAAGAATTCTTCAAACATATGGTGGTCATGTACTTTTGGTAAAACCATACACTCTTTCAATATATGTATATTCAACATTTATCAACATGCACAACCCTCTATTTTTATTCCACAATCATGTTTAAATCATAGTATAAATCAATACCTTTCATATCATGTTTTTCAAAACAATCCATATCATACGAATAATGGAAAAAATCATATCAAGAGAGGGATTCATTATAATTCATGCTCTCAATTGAATATTTATCCTTAAACACATGCATACATATATATAGAATTTCAAATCAATTTGGGAAAAGGCCTAAAGACCAAACAATATTAATTAAAGCTTCTAAAATATGCTAGTAATGGTAAAATTCAACCCTTTCCGTAAAATCATGATTTATAAATCTGTAGCATGAATTAAAGAATGTTTATTTGCCCATGAATTTTTAGGAAAACCCCACGTACCTCAATTTAGGAATTTAGCGGATGATTCTTGAAGCCTACGATTTGGGGATTCCAAATCTTCAATCAATCTTGAAAACCCATGGTTAAATCTTGAGCTATTTGGGTTTTTAGTTTGAAACCCTAGAGAGTGTTCTTGTGAATTGATGAAAATATGAATAATGTGGTCACTTGGGAGTATAATCCCGTATTTAAGCTAGTAAGGGGGTGAAAATACTCAATATGTCCTTAATGAGATGGAATTAAAATGATGGTGTTTTACGACTGGGACTTAAAATAGCCATAATATCTTGCCCGAGTATCGTATTTGGGAGAATCTTATATCGACGGAAATCTCATTCAATTTCCCACACTACATAATTGATTTAAATGGAAAATTTGCATAGGATTTATGTCTTTTGGATCATCTACGCATAAAAATGATGGTTTTCGTTCTAGCCCAAAATGCGGGGTGTTACAAATACTCCCATTCATCAGACTCCGTACAGGTAGACAATACATAGCGGAACTTATTTAGAGGAATGTAAACAAGACCTTTTTTGCTAGTAGATGTATTATATCTCAGTTAATACGCACATTAACAGACCATTGCAGGATTGTGTAACCTTGAAATCGATAACCTCAACTATATCACCTCCTATCGTTCTAGTTGCTGTAAGTTCATCATGGAACTCTTGAAGAGGGGAGGCTACTTACATTATCAGTGAGTGAAAGAGAT
>NC_061116.1:214830728-214984046 GCF_002878395.1 Capsicum annuum | reverse complement strand
GACCACCATATGTTTGAAGAATTCTTGCATAGTTTTGACTTATGTTTTGGAACATAAAATCTCTTATATTATTTTCATATTTGGGTGGTCTCAATTGAGTTTTGATGAAAGAATCATGCATGATGCATTATGGCTCAGAAAAAGAACTTGCAAGTCTTGGTGTGACGACACCAACTCAGATAATGCCATGTTAATTCATAATAGAATAGAATGCATGTTTGAAATCAGATTCTTAGATTTTGAAACTAGAATGAGGCTTGTTTCAGAATAGACTAAAATTAGGCATAAAGAGTGCTTAGGTGGTTCCCCGAAGAAGGCACGAGTTCAGCCAACTTATTTTCCAAAACTGTGATTTGCCGATCCGGGTATATTATTATACGCTGACCTAGTGCCCTGTGGCATATCAGACTCAGACACTCCAACCCTTGCAGCACACTTGGGTTGGGGGCTTCTCCGCATAGTCAATGGTGGATTTCATATAGCCCGTGGAATATCAGACTAGTAGGGGAGTGCCACCTAACTCAGAAGTAATACAAAGATTAGAAATTTGCATTGACCAAAAGGTTTTATGATTATAAAAAATGCCCATGTTTTTTGGAATTTATATCCTATATGATGTTTTATGATTATCTCTCAATTATTTTATTTATATTAAAAGATTAATTTTGGATTGCTCTACGTACCAGTACATTTGTATTGACCCCTTACCTTCCAGGTTCTGAGGCACAGTCTAAGGGTTCTGATAAGCAGTAGATTTTTTCAGACAGAAGTGCAGAGTCTAGTCGGTGAGCCTTCTATATTTCAAAAGGCCTATTTATTTTCAGACATTTATTACTAGTTATATTTTTGGTCAACTGGGGACCTTGTTCCAATTTTCAGACAGTTGTTTTAGTCATGTAGTAGAGATTTCGCAGACAGTTTTCATGTGTTGCTAGATGGTTTTGGATTATATTTTCCATTGTTGAATTTATATCAGACTTATGACCATGATTTAGTTTCATTATATGTTCCACATTTCTTTATTGTGTATGAATGATGTATATGATTACAAGTTAGAAGGGCTCTCGGGCCTTGATAGTTTGGGATGTCTGTCACGGCCAGGGCCCCGGTTCGGGTCATGACAGTATTATAATCTAATATCCAGAACCACCCTATTATAAAACTTTACGTGTTAATTATCTAGCTGGTGGGAATTTAGGTGTGCCTATTGTTGACATCCAATTTTTGTTCTCCATGCCTAAAATTAACGTCTTCAGGCTTCTTGATCGTTAAAGGGCACAAAATATAATTTTCACATCCTTTTTATAATTGTTGACAAATTATTGATAATCATCCTTACTTTAGGATTTTTATCAATTTGTTATCATATTTTTACTTTTCATAATTCATTAATAATCCTCCTTATATTAGGAATTCTATCAATTCATTATCGTTTTTAACACTTTACGATCATCTGTACAAGTACACAACATGACATCACATTTTTTCTTAACATTTTTCAAATTAATTATATTTTTTAATATTTTATTTTTTAATTACAAATCAATTTCTGCATTCTTTTCTACAGTCTGCAAACGCTAAGTCGGATCAATTAATTTTACACAGTATAATAATTTGATGTCTTGTCACATTCGACAATGACCACACAATAGTGTCTTGTCTCATCCGACAGTGACTACACATAATGTCTTGTCACATCCGATATTGACTACACAATGATGTCTTGTCACATCTGATAATGACTACACCTAATGTTTTGTCACATCGGATAATGACAACTTAATGACACTACCCTTTGGACAATAACTCTATCAATTGGTTCAAAGAATGAACATCCTTTGGTCAATATTCTAAGGATTAAAGGATGTGCTATTATAAAAAGAGGGGACACCCCTTTATTCATTGGATAATAGGGAGTGCCCAATTTTATTATAAATAGGCAAGGGTGGAAGACAATTTTATTCATCTTTTCTCTCTACACACACATTTTTATACACCCACACATATTTTTTTTCTCTCTCTCAAATACATACACAAAAAAACACAAGAAAAAATCTTTCTTCATTTTTCATTTTCTCTCCCCAAAATACACAAATGCATATGCATATTTTTCAATCACACATACATTATATTCTTCTATCTCTCCTCTCTCAAGAATAAACAAATACACACACATTTTTATTCTTCCTCTCTCTAAAAAAATTCACACATATTTTTCACCTCTTTCTCCTCTCCCTCAAACACAAAATTTGTTCATCTTTTTTTTTTTTCTAAAAACACATACATATACTCAAAATAAATACTCCGGCCGATGAAACTATCTTTCCGTCGGATATTTCAGGCCATCCTGTGACAAAAGACGGATTTTATTTTGTCAAATTTATTATTTTATATCAAAAGCCAACACATGACCGATGAAATTATCTCTCCATCGGATACTTGAGGCCACTCCATTACAAATGACGGACTTTATTTTCAAAAGATTACTATTTTGTATCAAAATAAATACTTGGCCAATGAAAAATTACCGTCGATTTTCTAGGCCCCACAAATAAAATACGGATATTACGTATATAAATATGTAATAAAAAATTAAATATTTTGGGCGATGACGAAATCTTAAAATTATCACGACAACAAGAACGGTTTTATGATGCACATCTTGACAAGACGATTTAGATGGCCGATTAATCGAGCAACCACTTCGTAGCCATGGCGTATCTAAAATCTAATCCGAGCCCACACTTTGATAAAATATTTCTATTTTTATGTACATATGCACACATAATTTTTAGTTTATTTTACTTTGTTACTAATGTGTTTGTACAGATTTTTCGAGATTGTTTGTCGGAAAATGACATTCAAAAGAAGAATCTTTTATTTTTATTATTTTCTTGTAATTGTACATATCAAATATAGTGAAAACTTTACCTTTTGGGGTGTTGGGCGGGAGTATTCTTTATCTACATAATACACGTTTAGGCAAAACATAGGCCTTTAATATTTAGATAAAAGAATTAAGTTAATCAAGTAATTTACATATTATGTAGTCTTTTCTTCTCAAATAAATCATTACTTTTCTCGTAACTTTAATCAAATAAAAATATTACTTGAAAATACTTTTCCTTTTCATGGCACATCAAAATGCATTTTCTTTCATATGTCACAAAGTACTTTCTTTTTCACATGTAATTTATACATTTTTATACATATCTTTTACATGTTTCTTTTCGTACATCATAAAATACTTTTCTTTTTCACATGTAATTTATATAATTTATACATATCTTTTACATATTTTTTATAACAATAGATTTTATTTATATAGTTAATATACATATACTTTTACATGGTTTTAAACATTTATGTTTTTTTTTCAAAAGAATCATTTTATACATAATACACATACACTTTTACATTATTTTAAATATTTATACCTCCTCCCTCATTGATAAATGTAGTCTAGCCGACTACCATATTTGTGGATCCTGAAGGACGCCTAACCCCTTCCGTTCGAGATAATTTGAACCCTTACCTAGAGTCTCAATAGGTTTTCGCAGACTAAAACATTAATCATATGTATCGACAAATAAATAGGTTTCCTTATTTTCCTTTAAAAATTAGGTGGCGACTCTGTATAAAATTTAATTCTTTTAGAGTCCAATAAGTCATGTTTTGGTTGACCTTAGCAAAAACAGGGCATGACACCTATGGGTTTGTATATGCTAGACAGTGACTCATGGAGACATTGTGGTAGTATGGATTCAACTGAACATGGATTTGACAGTGGCGTATTTTGGAATGGTGCAATTCATTGGATTGGCAAATATTTCTCTATTGACTTTGTTGTTAGTTCAGAGGAAGTTGGTAGGATAGAACTGTCACATGCACCTTGGGGATCATGTAACCAAAAGTTTATGTATTTTGGGGAATCGGGTGGTCATTTGCGTCTTATTTGAGTTCAGAGCCTATATGCCAAGAAATTCATTGTTCTTGAATTGGATAAAGATACCTTGATGTGGTCAACAAAGTATTATGCTCATCTTGCTAAACTGATTTCAACATTTCCCGAGATGGCTCAACAGACACTATTTGGCACATAATATGTCATGACTTGAATCGAGGCCCTGGCCGCGACAGGCTACCCAAACTTCAAAGGCCCAAGAGACTCCTCAGCATACTATCATAATCATAATTCATACATAAACCAAAGTGCGGAAGATGTAATAATATTTAATGGAGATTCATTATAATACAAACTGTGTCAAGAAAATTATAACAATACAATATTTGACTCTCGTCTACAAAGACTCTAATGAAAACTACTATCTAGACCGGGACAAAGTCCACTGAAAGACTCAACATATAAGTAAATGCCTTCCGAAAGATAGATGGATCACCCAGTTTTGTCATATCCCAAGTGTTACACTGTTGTGGTGGACCCTGGGACTACACCACAAAACCTAAATTATAAGGGGTCAATACTCAAAAGTACTGGTACGTAGAACTATCCAAAAATAAAATATATTTTTATACAACATAGGTGAGAGCATTTCATAAAAACACGTCAGCATAAAACATTTGAAAATACATAGACATAATTACATGGGCTTCGAAACATTTTCTTGAAATCATGACTCAACTCTTCATTTCTCTACTAAGCTAGATGTACACCCTACAATCTATAATTCCACGGGCTATATTGAATCTTCCCTTGACTCCGCGGCCAAGCCCCCAATCCATGTTTGCCGCAAGGATTGGAGTATCAGTAAGAGGGACACGCAAGATCACAAAGCATAGTGAACACGTCATGGTAGTACACAGGATCACAAAGCAAGGCTCCTAACCATAGTCCCAAATTGGTAAGACATGAATCGAGATACACAATATCACAAAGCAGGGTACCATAATCTCGTGTCGGCAAATCACGATTTCCAGCATTGAGTCTTTCAACTTGTACATTCTCCGGGTAACTATCTAACTTTATTTAATCCTAATTTTAGCCTCTTAAAAACATAATTCATGCTTAGAAACAAATCTTTCTCATTTTGTTAAGGGCTCATCACAATAGGGTATCGTCATACCCAAACTTGCAAGTCATTCTGTAATACCCCGTACTTCTACCTAGCTTAAATTAGTCCCAAAATATCAAGTACTTGTTTTAAACATGAATCCACTTTTATACATGTGGTATTTTCAAGATTTTTACTTTTTTTTCATATAGGAAATTCAATAAGCTTTTCATCGATACCAAATTCGCCCAAATCCGACACTCGGGTGAAGAGTTAGAGCCATGTTAGTAAGACAGTGTCCCACCTGAGCCATCAGCACGTCGCGGAGTAGGTTAAAATCCAGTGAGCCTCCTCGATTATGGCGCGTCATGCCAGGGCTCAAATTTAGGATCGTTCTTTTTCTAGTGTTTCAGCGCGATACCACCGCATCGCAGTGAACTTCCTGGCCCTATCCAGTATTGCAACATAATTTCACCACCTCGCACTGTCAGCCCAGTTCCCAGTTAGCAATTTTCAGTGACATGGCACGATAGCACCGCATCGCGCCAGCCTGCCAAATCCGAAAATTTTTTCAAAAAAAATTACGTATTCAAGGGTTAAAAGGGTCAATTTCTCAACCCTATATAAACCAATAACACATGATTCAGCCATATTTTATCCAAAATATAGGGTTTCTCTTAAGTTTCTCTCAATAAAAAGCTAGGGTTTTCAATTGGAGATTCATATTCAAGACTCAAATTCAAGAATCTCTCCATCAATCTTCATAGAATCAAGAACTAAGGTATGCACAGTATTCATTCATGGATTACTTTCATCCATGAAGCCTAAGAATCAAGTTTTAATTCTTGTATTGTGAATATTTTGTTGTGGGTTGATTATGTTCATGTGATATAATTGTATGATTCCCAAGTTGGAATCTTTATCTGTTGTTCATGAACCTATGCTAGTATATGATCTGAAACATGTGAAATTAAGTTGAAATATGGAGTTTTGTTGTGTTAATTTTATAGTCATGCCTATGCCCTAAGTCATGCATCCTAGGTGTTTGATAAAATGCTTAAGAAAATAGAAATTATGCACTATAGCTTTATTGTGGCCCAAGAGATAAATGCATGCTTTACCCTATGACCAAGAATGACTTCCATGATATTGTGTGCATTATGAATGGTTGAGGGAATGTCCATGATATTATATGCAATTCCATTCATGTACACGACTATGATAACCATGTGCTTCATGAAATCTCCAAATTAATGCATTATAAATTGTTGATATTGGTCATATGTTCAAGAAGTGTCATGTCCTATCAGTTTTATGCTATCGAGTCCTGGGGGTACTTTTACTTGAAAATTTAGCTGTGTGCCTAGAACCAGTGTCATGTTTTCAGGATACTCTCAGTCAAGCCATGATCAGTAGAACTCTACTCAGTATCAGTCCAGTCTTATTCAATAATCTCAGTAATCTCAGTAGTCCAGTAATTTCAGTGATCTTAGTACTCAGTAATCTTGGTAACCTCAGTATTCCCAGAAATCTCAGTAACTTCAGTACTGTCCATCAGTCCTCAAATCTTAGTAGCATTTCGTCAGTCAAGGAAAATTAGTGAACGCAGTTTAGCTCCACTAAACAATACCATTAGTATCAGTTCAGTTTAGTAATCCATGATCAGTGTCTATTTAGATGGGAGTAGGAATTAGCACCGAGTGAACCCAAGGATGAGAACACACACTGTCAGATCAGGGTGTATTTCTTAGAAGTTATTCTTGCATTTCAAAACTATGTAGCCAGCATAGGTTGAGACATCAACACTGTCAGATAAGGGTTGATGAGGTGGATAAGCACTGTCAGATGAGGGCCCCACCGTTCTCTTTTGGGGACACTGTCAGATGAGGGCCACTCACAGCTTATCTTTACTAGTGGCGCGGTATAGACACCCTTCTAATTAGGGTTATAGATTGGACCCCAACTCAACCATAATGGAGTATTAGGGGCATGCCAATTAGATAACTACCTTCGATAGTCTCAGTTTCAGATTTAGTCTCAGTAATAAAAATCAGTTCAGTTCTACAGATTTCAGGACTGTCAGTACAGTCGCTCATCTCAGTACGAAACTCAGCTAGTTCCATTAGTTTCAAGAATGTTAGATACAGTCACTCATGTTATTAGTATTTAGACTTAGTAATCATGTTATCATGAACCCAGTTAATAGTATATTAATTTATACAAAATCTATGTTATTAGTATTCAGTTTTAGGATTGTCATATACAGTCAATCAGACCAGTTCTTCAAAATTAGAAATGTCAGAAACAGTCATTCCTTTATTAGTAATACGACATCAGTTCCTCAGTACTCAATAGACTTAGTCATTTAGTATCCCAGCATTAGTACTCAGATATCAGTAAATCCATATTTTTAGAATTCATGAGTCAGTGTTATCACGATCTCAGTTACAGTATGTATTCATGCATGTATTCTCACATTCATATTATCAAGTCAGTTAGTATTGTTCATGCATATGAACCATTGTATTTAGCCTACCTCACTTGCATACCAGTACATTCAATGTACTAATGTAGTTACGCTATGGTGTTTTATACCATAAGTTTAGAAGCACGAGCTCTCGAGTATCCTTAGTAGATTAGACGTTCAGCATCCAAACTAAAAGTGAGTCCTCATTATTCAAGGATAGCATGATTATTTTATTACTTTATAATTTCAGTAGTTCGGAGTTAGTTAGGGATATGCCCATCAACTCCATAGTTTTTAGACAGTTTAGTGGATTTAGAATACAACTTGTTTCAAACAGTTTATTTTAGTTTTGGGTGTTGTTATACCCCCTTATAGACATTATTTTATATTCAGTATTAGTTTAATTTTGAACCTTATGTCCTTACAACTTATATTTTGCATATTTATAGTATAGTATCTAGCGCTCAGTTACAGATATTAGTCATGGGTTAGCTTGTGGTCCTTTGGGGTCGAGCACCATGTAATGTTCTGGGTACCAGATTTGGGGCGTTACACATTCATATCATATCAATTTCTACATACCTTCTTATTCAAAATATGTATATGACCACCAAAGATTTATCAAGTCACACGAGGGTTCTCATTATCAAAATCTCATGAAACTTATGCAAATCCATTCTATTTACATGACATTAGTACATGGTGGCTATTCCATTTATTCAACACATGCATAATGGTTAAAGAGGTATTTAAAACTTAAGAGTTTATCGTCATTCATAAACCAGCCCTCGACATTGGTTATACACAAGTCTCATGATCAAAAGGGGGGCTCTTAATTTATGCTCTAGAAAACAATTCACAATTCATATCATGCAAAGTCCACAAATTTCATCATGGGGAGTGAAATATCACAAGTTATATTCGTAAATCATCTTTTGAATTCAAATCACATAAGCACGATATTTATAAATCAAACATATAGAAAACCCCATAACAAGTTCATAATTCCATTGAATTGATTTCACATTGCATGCTCTTAAAACAATTTACCAGACTCATAGCATATACGTGCATATATATCTTTAAGGCTTGTATAAATCATAAAACCTATTCCCATGTAGTTTAGGATAGTCCCACGTACCTTAAGTTTCTTAACTTGGAAGATGAAACCCTAATCTTGACACTTTCTTGAGATTCTTGAATTTTAAAGGCTTGAATTCTAGGTTACTTGGGGGAAAGTATTGAATTTTGTTCTTGGGGAAAGGGGAGGGTTTTTCTTGAGAGTTTATTGGAGAAGAAGGGAAAATAATTCCCAAATTGATTCCCCAAGTCTTGTTATGAACGATTGGGTTGAGGGAGAAAACAACCAATTGCCTTTCTGATATTTTTAAATCCATAAATGTGTTCTACATGCCCACCACGATGTGGTTTTATCATGGTGGCTTACTGGTTTAGACGAAAATGATAATAACGTTTTGATTGGACATTAGATTAAAGCAAAATTGGTATCATTGGAAAGCTAACTCAATTATCTATAATTTGGTGGGTTTTGAACTGAAAAATTCCACATATATCAAAAGTTATACACGTTTGAAGTTTACCCTTGTAGGATCGAATACCAAACTTTGGACGAATCAAAAGGTTCTTAGCTCAACTTTACTCTAAATGATTTCTATGAATATTTTTTACCTAATAAGCACTCAACACATTAGGATAAAGATCATGACATATGTATTCAAATTATAAATCAAGAACTGGATGAAGATACCTTCACCGTGATGTGATGTACGTGCCAAAGGGAATGTCACCGCGATGCATCCCTATCGTGGTGACTTGTTGGATTCGTGGTCCAAGTATGAACCAAACCTTGTGCAAAAAATCAAAAACTTCCTCGTGACATTCTTCTCACATACCTGAACATGAATTAACTCAAAAACTAACGTCTCAGGGTCGGGAAAACCAAAATCCTCGAAGTTTAGGGGTCTTGAAGATGACTAAGCCCCCAACACTTAGTGAAAATTCCAAGCCTTAATCTCCTTAAGCATGCAAATAAAAGCCGAATTAAGCTAAGAATGGTACGGGGTATTACAGTTCAGGTTCATAAATGTAAGAAAAAGGGTTAACCTTTAGCCCGAAAGTGCGGGGTATTACACAATATGCGTATTCTATTTTGACTCTAATACGAGGAGAGATGGAAGAAGATTCGGTACTACTACTTACTATTCAAGGAAGGTGGTCACTTACAACTTGGTGCTTAAAACTGTTAAAGTAATCCGTGAGTTGCCTGGTGAAGTACATGATATTTTATGTTTTGATCATCTTAATGCTTATCAGTATACTGCAAGTTTTGCTCCAGGTGAAGATTGGAATTTTGATTCAAAATAACGTGTTAAGTTTCTTCTAGATATGTTTCATGTGAATATTTATTCAATGATACTAGAACTTTTTCTTATCAAGTCATAGGTTTCATAATTTATTTTTTGTTAAATCAGTAGAAATGTTATAGAACCTTATCTTAGCTGAGGGTCTATTGTAAATAGCCTCTATCTCTAAGTAGTAGGGGTAAGATCATCTTACATGCTACCTTCCCCAGATCGCACTTGTGGGATTGTCCCTGGGTTTGTTATTATTGTAGTATAAATGTTATAAAACTTTTAAATCTTATTGTCAGCTATTTCATAATTTAGATTTATTTACATTATCATTTCTTCGTATTTGGAAGTTTTCATCGAAGGTTGGTGATAAACTCAACAGACTTAGTCGAACTAGAAAGAGTCAAACTAGAAAGTGGCATCTGATGTTGTACAACTTTAACACTCCCTCTTGACATCAGCTCCCGTCTTAACCATGCCAGCTGTTGACATAAACTATTAAACTTATTGACACTTAATCCTTTTGTGCACACGTCTACGATTCGCTGCTTGGTTTTAATATGCGTCAAGTCTACCTCTCTTCTCTGATGAAGTGGTATTGTATTTCAACATGCTTAGTCCTTGCATGAAAAATATGATTTTCAGTCAAGCAGATCTCTGACTGTAGAAGGGAACTGCGAAGCAAACTGGTTGTTGAAATCCTTCATCAACTGCATAAGCCATGTACTTTCTTGAGCTACAACTGTTGCTGCCGATACACTTCTATTGTTAACAATGACACTTTTGTCTGCCTTTTTCTGCACTAAGAAATTGCTCCAACTATGAGCTTAAACACAAAGCAAGTAGTTGAACGTCAGGTATTGTGGTCCCCTCCATAGTTAGAGTGACAGTATCCGACTAACTTGCATTCTTCACCTTTCTTGTACAAACCATAAAAAATTATACTTTTCACATATCTTAGTATTTACCGAATAGCCTCCATGTGGTTCTTCTTTGGATTGCGCATGTAGCAATTCATCACACCAACTGCAAAGTAAATATCAGGTCTAGTCTGAGTTAAATAAATCAAACTACCTACCAATTATCGATACATTGTTACATTTTCTAAATCTTTACTTTGTGCACACACATCTTAGCATTTGGCTCCAATGGTGTTGAGATTGGTTTGCAATTAAACATCCCAAACTTATTCAGAAGATCATTGGAATATTTTTTTCTGATGCAAACAAATTCCTTCTTCATTACGATCAACCTCCAAGCCAAGAAAATGGTTAAGTATCAATAGGTTTGATAGTTTATGTCAGCAGCTGGCATGGTTAAGATGGGAGCTGATGTCGAGAGAAAGTTTTAAAGTTGTACAATATCAGACGCTACTTTCTAGTTCGACTAAGTCTGCAGTATCGCTATATTTTAGCTTTCAGTTAGTACTTTTGTTAGAGTTTGTGACCCAAATTTTGTTGATCCGGCCCTGAAAAGTTCATGGTACAACCCATGTTTGTGATTTTTCATGGGGTCTGTGGTGGTCTCCGGGATCTTTCCGATATGGACCTATATGTTTTTGAGCCTAGGATTTATTTATACACATGTATTATATAAGTACATTTAGTGGGTCATTTTGGAGGTAACAAAATTTATGTCATTGTGACTACGTCTCTTGCATTGTACTCCTCCCCATTATAGTGAATTCCTCTGCCTTTGCCCATGGTTTTTACCGCAAGGGTTTCCATGTAAATATGTGTATTTCTTGTTTTTCTTTTGCTTATGGTTTGCTTATTTTCTACCCAATCATAACAACTTTGTTATTTTTAGCTCGTGATATATTTCCTTGGTTTTGTATTACTGCAGATATCTTCCTGTTATTTTTCTTTTCAACTATTGAGCTTTCTGTTCTGTTGAGTTCATCACCAACCTTGGATGAAAACTTCCAAATATGAAGAAATGATAATGTAAATAAATCTAAATCATAGAAGAGCTGACAACAAGATTTAAAAGTTTTATAACATTTATACTACAATAACAATAACAAGATTTGAATCTGCATGAGCATCCCCATAGTTGGAGTGCGCACCATCTAGTGCTTTAACTCTTATTCCTTTATCTAAATCTTTGAAATTTCAAACTTAGATTCTAACTCTTAACATGGGTATCTCCAAACCTTTGATGGACCATACAACTTTTGTCATAGTCTACCAATATCACACTTGTAAACTTATGTTTCTAAACCATGAGAATCACATTCGTACTTTAAAAGGTTCAACATCTTCAATCATAACTCCTTAACTTAGCTATCAATAACATTACTCATTATCCAACTAGTTTTTCTCCACCTAACATCTAAATGGTACTACTGACCCCACAACATGCAATAATCCTCAAAAGAAATAATGCAGCCCCATAACACCTTGGGCGTACTTCTACATCATACATACAACGTCAAACTTGATTATGAATCAAGTAAACGTATGCTCTTGCATACACTATTCAAGCCTATTATATCACTTCATTACTAACTCAATCCTATGCACAAGATTTGTCTATACATATAGTTAGTGAATTACCCTTACCAATTTTCTTGTCACTACACCTCTAAACCCTCAGTTTCAACCAACACAAAAATAACAAGATGCACAACAAGTTGCTAGTGAATCGAAATAGGTCTCACACGGCTTCACTAGACTTTGATTTTTCATAAAAACAATGATAACAAGGTTACAAGAGATAGAAACATGACACACAATATTCAATGATCTAAGAATACACTTCTTATTCCGTCTTACTTGCATGACTCATAAGAGTGAGGACATAACTCTGATCTTGAGAGACTTATAACACACTAGAATGCTACTCTCAAGCCGCTTTGTGTGACTTCTGAAGCTTCTTGCTAGCCAATCTGAGAGCGTTATCTGGGGAGGAACTGGAACTTACTAATCATGCTATCTTAAGAATAATACATGGATAGGGAAGTATAGATTTACATTATAGATTCTGAGGAGGAATTTGGAAGTACATCTGACTTGGGCTTAGTGCATGATTTTTATAAATTATGAATAAAGCACTTCAATCATTAGAACTCAAAAACACTGATGGGATACTTTCTAGCTCTCTTACAATCTGATAACTATTTGTGAAGACTGTCTGAGAAAGCACTATCTATAAAGATTTAAGTTTGACTATTTCTGATACCTTGAAATAAGGCAGAGATGGCTCGGATAGAGTAAGATAAGAATCTATATAAGTTTCTTAAAGAACATTTCTATAGCACGATCTGAGACTTGAAAGAATGGAGACATTTTCTAAGTGCCTTGTAGCCTCTCAAAGAAAAGTACAGACGTCTCCGTACCGTTCCACAAGACTCTACTATACACGGCTTCACAGATATCCTAAGACTCTTAAACTCTGTGCTTTGATACTAAGTTTGTAACGCCCCAAAATTGGATCCCAAGACGTCACATAGTGCTTAGTGTCACAAGTGACCCCAAGCTAACCCTTCTAATGGCATAACTCATAGGCAACTGAATAAATTGCTTAAATCTATATAAAATCAGTGAGAACATAAAACTTTTCTGAACTTGATCAATACAAATCTAAACTTTACAAGCTTACAACTCTGCTTTTACCAAAATAAAACTGAAACTAAATACATTAACTCTACTGACTGTCTATGAAGCCTCTACTTGTGCTGACTTTAGATAGCTGGGTCATGATTCTTAACTATCCCAACTCAATACGACTAAAATAGAAAAATAAAGAACTGCTCAAATTATCTATCTGGATCAAACCGTTGAATCAAAATGATTCACCACCTGCTGACTGGAAGCTGCAAGCTGACTGAATCTGAATGTGCATACTAAGTCTTGTACCTATATTATGAGACAATGTAGCACATAGACGTATATGTGGATCAACACTTTGGGAATGTACTGATTATATGGGGGTGTATGCAATTAAATAATAAATATCATAAATCCTTATAGAAAACATGCATACTAGTATAGATGACTAACATAGCTTGAATTAAAACCATCATAATCATGAATAAGAAAACATGTAATGTAAATCATGTGAGTCATTGCACTTCATTCTAACTCTGAATTATTTCTTTATTCTCAAACTTGTAAGATATATAAAGTCTTTAAACAATATCTTTCAAAGCATACACTTTAACAGCATGAAAACTAGGAACTTCTTTGGAAACTTAAAGATTTATGACATTTGAGAGCCTTAAAAATCTTAGACTTATAGCTTTCAAAATACATATACTTGTATCTTAGATAGAGTGGGGGACTACTTTGGGAGTTTCTTCTAATCGACATAAACCATGTGAGCTACATGGAGTCCAACGTCTCACCCACACTGGGGAGAGCTATTCTATCCTTTCCATCTGATAGAACCTTAACTTTAGTGATCACTATCTTAACCCACTTATGGTATATTAAGAACCTACAGGGGCATGAGACCTCGTAATCAAGCCTAACTCGGTGCTAAATACTACTCCCTTACTTAGCTAAGAACTTTAGAATATCCACCTTAAAACAATTCAACAATATATATATATATATATAATGGGGGCCAAAATGCATCCCCTTTACTTCAAACTCAAGAATGTGGATTTCTATCTTAACTTCCAATCAAAACTCACTTCTTGATATTCTTTAAAAATCACTAACATCTCATTCTCAAACCCATGATTTAACCATAAGGTTCAATTCACAACAATAGGACTTGAAATTCTCAAAACATGGTATAGACGTTGAATTATGTAACTTAAACCATAAATTGATAATTTAAAACATTAATATGCATAATAATATTACAAATCAAAGCTTGGGTAAGACATAGTTTCATAAAACTCACAATATAATAACATGATAGGAATTCTCCATGAGTTTACGAAATACTTTACAAAAATATGTAGCTTTTGGGTACAAGAACAAAAGGGTGTTCTTGTTCAAAATCACATTCCTTAATAGACTTGATTTGATGTAGAGAACTTGACCTTGCAATCCTAGGAAATAATCTTGAAAGCTATCTTGAGATTCTTGGATTGTGATGCTAAACTATTGGTTTCTTTCTTGAAGAGGATGACCTTAATTTGATGTTCTTGGGAATTTTCTTGAACTTCTTGGATTAGAAATCTTCGGTTCTTGCTTATCTTGAACAAGGAGTAATGGAGTTTTGAATTTCTTGGAAAATGATATTAAGAGGAAACCCTAATATTGTTCTTGTGAATAAAGAGGATTAAGGGTTGTTTAAACTGATTTATGATGATTAAGTACGTGATTTTTATTATTTAGGTCATGGGAGGTGAAGGAAAAGTCCAAAATACCCTTACTAAACCGCTTCCTAATTACTGAAAATCTTGGCCGACGATATTTGTGATAAGCCATCAGACTTGTGATAAGTCGTCACAAATGTCATCATTTGGGAGTTGGATTTTATGGGTTTCTGCCTAAGCCTGAAGACATTTTGTGATAAGCCGTCAGACTTGTGATAAGTCATAAAAAATGTCGTCACTTGGGGTTGGAATTTATTGATTTCTGCCTAAGGTTGACAACATTTTGTGATAAGTCATCACAGACGTGATAAGTTATCAGAAATGTCGTCACTCAGTTTTCCAGGCTGACATGCTAGAGTAAAATGGGCATAACATTTTTCTTTGATAACGTATTTAGGCAAAATTGATATATTTGAAAATATAATTCGAATAGCATTAATTTGATATATAATAGGCCACCCAGTTCATCATATACAAATAGTTATGGTCGATTGAAGTCGACTCAAGTTTTGACGCTCACTAAAACTCGAACAATAGGAAAGCTTTCAACTTGACCTTGAGTTAGGGGATCTATATGATCTCAATTCATGCTAAAATAGTTTCCCACACTACATAATTGATTAACATACCAAATTTACATAGGATTTATGGCTTTTGAAACATCTACACGTAAAAAAGACAATTTTTGTTCTAGCCCGAAATGCGGAGTGTTACAGGTGATAATATAAGATTAAGGTTGACTATGTCTATTATGTGAATTTATCCCCTTGACCTTCTTTTCTTTAGTAGTTGTAAAGTAGTACTACTTGTGAGAAGGTATGTAGTAGATTTTGAAGCATAGCAGTGCTGTCATGATGGTGTTTTGGTTGTGGGTTGTATCTAAATAAAATGAGATATTTGGGTAGAATATCCCAGTTTGATGGACTAGTATATTATGTTTCATTCTTCATTGGTGGTAGATGATTGATGCTAGACTATGGGTTTGATGTGTTAAAATAGTGCATGTTAATGAACTATAATAAGGAAAATGGTAAGGTCATGATCGATTATTGTGGCTACGGAGTTCTAGTGTACTATTGTTTCTTCATGTTTTATTTGATAGTTTCCAAGTGAGAATTGTGTGTAAGTTTGGGTTGTAAATCATGTTTATCTCTAGACATTAAGTTTGAACAGTTGATGGCCATAAAGGTGGATGTGATTATTTCTTGGTTAATGATACTAGTTTTATGGAAGCGGTCTAATAGGCTTGAACAACGTATGCAAGATCTTGAGTTAATTTGATTTGTAATGAAGTATGATGTTGTATGTATGAAGTATAAGTATGCCAAGGTGATATGAGGTTGCAGTATTTTTCTAAGGCTATTACATGTTGTGTGTGACTAGTGGTACCGTTGAGTTGCTAGGTGGAGAAAAGACTAGTTATATGGTATATGGTGTTCTAAATAGCCAAGTTAAGGAGTTTTGATTGATAATGTTAAGCCTTTTTATATGATCTTCATTCTCATAGTAGAGAGATATAAGTTTGGAGTCGTGATTCTGGTAGACTATGACAGAAGTTGTATGGTCCATCAAAGGTTTGTAGATATCCATATTTAGTGTTAGGAGAATCTAAGTTTGTGAATGTTTAAGCTGTTATATGATGAATTTTGGGGCTATAGAAACCTAAGGGTTGAATCTTAGAAGGAGGTATTAGAATTGGTTGCTATACATAAAGATACCGTCTTACATGGTAAGTTTAGTTTTATGTGTATTGTTATATCCCCAACTCTAGAGTAAAGTGATTTTAGTTTATACTTGAGTGCATATAGTATTTTACAGACTTAGAATAATGGATTAAATCTAAGGGGGAGATGATAGAACGAGTAACCAAGTCAAGTTTTCAGATACTAACAGATGTGCCAGTAAGTTGTGGAATTGGCCATGAGGAAGAAAGATGCTCAATCTATTCTTATTTCAGCAGTTTACTTCAGTTATTTTGATACATACTGATGCTTTATATTTCAGCTTCATGATCAAAGCTCGTGTTCATGCATCTGATAAGGAATCATGTACTCTCCTAGTTCTTAGTATGATGAGTTCCCAGTTTGTTTAGTAGTCAGAATCGCTTTCCGTAAGTTATGAATTCCAAAAATTAAGGTCATTCAGTTCATGACTCTTGTACACATGTGATACTCTCAATGATTAGTGAAAATTTAGATTTATATCAGGTATGTCCTCAGATTAGATCTCTTTATTGAGTCTTTTATATGAGTGCTCTATTTCTCACGCTTCAGTGGGGTATCTAGTTATGCTTAGTACTCCCCTTATGTTTCGAATCCCGATATTCCAATTTGTAGTGACATTTTCCCTTAGGTCGAGATAGTGATGATGAACAGTTGTCTAGATGGGAAAGAGTAAATATTTCTTGTTGATGTAAGATGGTTGTATGCTTATTTCAGTTAAGATGGTAATTGTGGAGTAAGATTGAGGCTGAGTCTTTGATACGTATCAAGGTTAGTTGAATTTTTATGTGTTATATTTGGGAAAAATTATTGTGCTCTTGTTTTATATAATTCTATATGTTGAAAGAATTTTGAGGTGAAGTTTCGTGTATGGCTTGGTTAGTTGAGGATATTTTATGTGTAGTATCTGAATAGTGCAGGGAAGTTGTTATGGATAGAAGTATTAGAGAATATGAGAAATATGCTTTATGAGTGGTTGTTTAGAAGTGTATATGTGGGTATGAAGGTAGGCTTGAATGTCATGTTTGTATGCATATGGATGGATGCCTTGAGTTTTTATGAATGTCTAATACGAAGTTGAAGGTGATTGCAATAAGAATTATGCAGGAGATGAGGAATTATGAAATACAGGGTGTGCTAAATTCATGATTCAGACTAGTACTACGGTATTATGTGGTGCGTCTTGTGATTTTGAGTTAGGCTTGAATATGTTGAAGGTATTTAGTTCAGTTTAGACATTAGTAGATGGAAATATCAGCGGTCATGTAAGAAAAATAAGCGGAAACAATTAGCATGGTGTTTAAGGGGAAAGTATAGTAGAGAGAGTATTCTAGAAGTGTGGCTAATCTTGAAAGTAAGATGTTGCAATGCCTAAAGTTTGGTAATTCTATCCTAGTTTATGAGTTATATGTCTATATTCCATGCTATAGAGTAGTGTCATTGTTGGATGTCTTGTGTAACTCATGTCAGAGATTCTTTGCTCCCTAATGCTACTAGAACTTCTTTAGAAAGAGTGTTGAAGAGATACTCCAGTTAAGTAAACGTGTCTAGTATGATTCAGTTTAACAGTCAGGCAGACAAGTTACTATGGTTTTCCATCTTTTCACTCAGTCCTACTATCTGAAGTTCAATGCGTATGAACATCCCAAAAGATAATCTATTCTATCCGTGTAAGTTACAAACTCAGTACATTCCAAGCATCATGTTTCAGATTCAGTTATTTAGTCATGAATCAGTTCATAAGAGTTCAGCACATAATCTCAAATTTTTTTCCAGCTATAGCAGTGTAATACCTTTGTACGATCTAAATCTTGTTGCTTTATGATTCGTACTTACCTAAGTTATTACTTCCAAATCCAATGTGTGTGATTTGAGCATAAAAAATTAAGGGGAAATCCAAAACTCTCAGCATTAATCAGCTCTTTAAAACAAGTAAGGGCAAGTTAGCTCAGAATTCAGTTTCATGATAGAAGTTTAAATATTTCAGATCAGTTACATCCTTTCTTCGAAGACGCATCATGTACACATTATTCCACATCCTTAACCTTCAATGTTCCTACCTATCATTTGGGGATGAAAGATCCCAAGGGGGAGAGAATGTAACACCCTGCATTTTGGGCTAGAACAAAAACCGTCATTTCTATGCGTAGATGATCCAAAATCCATAAATCCTACGCAAAATTTTCCATGTTAATCAATTATGTAGTGTGGGAAATTAAATGAGCTTTTCGTTGATATAAGATTCGCCTAAATACGATACCCGGGCAAGATGTTATGGATAATTTAAGTTCTAGTCGTAAAACACCGTCATTTTAGTGCTTGGCGCGTCGCGGAGGGGGTCTATTTAACAATTGTCTAATTCCAGAAACCTAGCGCGATTTTGGCACATCACACTGAAGTTTCAGGCCCCAACCAGTGGGACAACGCGATGGCTCAGCATCGCGGTGATCCTAAAAAGTCCATTCATCAATTTCTAGTGAGCCACCATGATAGTGGTGCGGTGCGGTGTCCCATAAAATTTGGCTCCCAATTATATTTTATTCCATCTTATTAAGGGTGTATTGGGTATTTTCCACCCCTTTATCAGCTTAAATAAAGGATTATACTCCCAAGTGACCCCATTATTCATATTTTCTTCAAAAATTCAGAAGAACACTCTCTAGGGTTTCAGACTAAAAATTCAAATAACTCAAGATTCAACCGTGGGTTTTCAAGATTGATTAAAGATTTGGAATCCCTAAGTCGTAGGCTTTACGAATCATCCATCAAATATCTAAATTGAGGTATGTGGGGTTTATCCTAAAACTACACGGGCTTGTTGAGAACGCTCAATTATGATTTAAAAATCATCAAGCATGAATTTGTTAAAGGGGTTTTGAGATCCATGATTTTATTATGATTTATGCATGTTTAATGATATTGTTGTTTTCGCTTGTAGGGCTTATCCCCTTAAATTGATTTACACATATAAGTATATGTATGAAACTTGAAATTGAAGATTTGTTTGAGAGAACAATTAATGAAAATCTCTCTCTTGTGATAACCTTATGTTTATGATCTTATGGTGATTGATTGAAATGCATGATTTATGGCTTGAAAATAGTTTACTCAAATACCATAGTATTTTGAGCATGATTTAGAGAGTTAAGAGAGGGAGTTTCTTGATGTAAATATATTTTGTTAAATGAGGAAGATTTGCATGAAATGAAGAGCTTGGACATGACCACATTGCATAATTGAAAGTTTGACAAAGAGAGTTGCATACATGTGCTTACAAGAGTTTTAGAGAAAGAGTTCTTCGAAATGATTCATTGATATGGTGGTCCCGAATTTATGTTTTGAAAACAAAGATTGAAATATGCTAAAAATGGCTCAAAGATGTGACTTGAAAGTTAATGGTATGACAATATCATAAATATGTATGCCATAACAGAGTATGTTTTTAGAATATGTTTTTCAGAGAATGCATGTCTTAAAGAGTTAAAAACAGGCATAAAGAGAGTTATGTGGTTTCCTGAAGAGGGATAGAGTTCAAGTAACTCTTAGCCTAAAATCGTAATTTGCCGATTCGGGTATATTATTTTTACACTGGCGACGGCCGTGTGGCGTAGCAGAGTCAGAGACTCCAACCTTTGCGGCACACTTGGGTTGGAGGCTTTCTCGCAGAGTCAATGATGGATTCCATATAGCCCATGGAATTTCAGAGTTGTAGGGTATACCACCTAGCGCAGAAGTAAATCAAAGAGTGTCACAGAGTTTAGTTGATTTTACAGAGTCTTTCAAAAATGTCCATCAGATTTCTTACTATATGATATGTTTATGAAATATTTTAAACTTCTCTCATATATGTTGAATATAAATTATTATTTTGGATTTGCTCTGTGTACCAGTACATCTGTATTGACCCCTACCTCCTAGGTTTGGAGGTTCAGTATAACGCCCCAATTTTCTGAACCAAAATATGACATGGTGCTCATGACCTCGAAGGACCACAAGCTAACCCATGACTGATATCTGTACCTGTAAACTGCATAATATCTCATAAAATATGTAGAAACATGAACTGTAAGGCCACAAGGTTCAATACTAGTACATATTTGAAAAATATGGTATAACAATACCAAAAAGGAACATAAATACTGAAGTATGAACATCTAATCTTACATCTAGTCTGAAAGCCTCTAACTGAACTAAATAAGGAATTGATGGGACATGTCCCCAACTAACTCCAACTACTGAAATAAAGTGTAAACTGAAATAGAAATGAAATAATCATGTCCTCAAAGGATGAGGACTCACATCTAACTCTAACTACTGATCCTGGAATCTACTGTTGATTTGGAGCTCATGCCTCCGAACCTATGGTGTAACATAAGAGAAAGCACTATAGTGCAAATGCGTCAGTACGTCTAAATATACTGAGTATACGAGTCAGGTAGGATAAATGCAAAGGGTTATATGCATGAAAAATACTGACTAATATGAACATGAGAGTACATACATGGATACATAACTGTAACTGAACTCGTAGAGATACTGACTACTGAGTCTGAATACTGAAAACATGAGTATACTAATAATGAGATTCTGAAAGATTGAGTTTACTGATATTCATATGTAAATCACTAATAAGTGATGGATCTGATACTGTATTACTGAATACTGGGAGAGTGATACTATATTACTAATAAAGGAATGATTGTTTCTGACAGTACGAATTATGAAGAACTGGCCTAATTGACAGTATCTGACAGTCCTACAGCTGAGTACTGATAGCATAAGTTCTGATAACTTTTGTGATTGATATCATAAGTGACTATATCTGACAGTCCATAAATCTGAAGGAAACTATCTGAGTTCAATTCTATTTTTGCATTGACTGTATCTGGCAGTCCTGATATACTGAAATCTAAAGAACTATCTGAGTTCTTTACTGAGACTGGGTAGCTATAGCTGATAGTCCTTAAATCTGTAATTGAAAATATGGGAAGTAGTTATCTAACCGACATGCCCCAAATACGCTATAATAGCTAAGCTGGGGTCCAATCTCTACCCCGACTGGAGGGGTGTCAATACCGTGCCACTGGTAAAGATAGCTGTGAGAACCCTATACTGGCAGGTACTCAATAAGAATGGTGGGAACCCTAAACTGATGGATTAAGCCACCTCATCAACCCTAATCTGATGGGTTAAGATATCCCAACCTATGTTGGCTACGTAGTTCTAGAACACAAGGATGACTACAAAGAATCACACCCTGAACTGGCGGGTGAGTTCCCATCCTTGGGTTCACTCAGTGCTAACTTCTACTCCCATCCGAAGGACACTAAACTGAATAACTAAGCTAAACTAAATAACTGAACTGAACTGATTAGCTGAACAGATACTGATTAACTGGACTAATACTAGTGATATTGTTTAGTAGAGCTAAACTAAGTTTACTGGATTTCAATTTCTGATGGAATGTACTGAGTTCTGAGGAATGGTTGAGAGTACTGAAGTTACTGAGATTGACTGTGAATAACGAGGTTGCTGAGGCTACTGAGCACTGAGATTACTGAGATTACTGAGATTTCTGAGTTTTCCTGAGTCACATGACTGACTGAATTCTATAGATCATGGCTTGTCTGAGAGTATCCTGAAAACATGAGATGGCTCTAGGCACACAGCTATATTTTTCAGGTACAAGTACCCCCAGGACTCGATGGAAGGAAACTGACACAACTTGAATTTCTTGAGTACACGACCATCAATAAAAATCCATAATACATTAGTTGAGAATTTCATGAAGTACATGGTTATCATAATATCTATCATGAATAGGAATGCTTATAATCAAGTCATAAATCTGATATTCTAATATCATGGGCATTTCGACAACATATACTATTCATAGCAATCGCATGGAAACCATTATAGCAATCGCATGGAAATCATTCAAGCGTAACGGCAACATGTAACATTTAGTTCATATTGTAATTATTTGGGGATATATTTATTCAACATCTCAAACATGGTAGGGAAAGCATGGATATATTTTGTGTACATAATTTATATCTCCATTATCATACATGCTTTATACCACAACAATAACAACACATAATTTACAAGAAAATTCATATTGGAGTGTATGACTAACATGAACTTGTTATTTAGATATCATGAAATCATGTAAATATGAAGTTCTAACATACTAGGCATTTTATCGAACACCTTGTATGCATTCTTTAAGGCATAGGTGGATTTCATACTTGCATTATATCAATCTATCTAAAGATCTTGTTTTTCAACTAACAACATAACTTTCATGAGATATACAGTCACGATACTATTATATAGCAAAACAAACAAGCATCAACATGGGTATGATCATATCACCACAATCAACCAAGCTTTTGTATTTTAGATTGATTATTGAACTGCACGGACGAAAGGAATCCGTGGATGAACACTATGCATACCTTTGAAGGGAGGTTCTTGATGATTGATAGAGGAATTTCCTTGAAATTTAATCTTCAAGCTTGATTGTGCAACCCTAGTTGTTTTTCTCCGATGGTGCTCTTGGATGATGAGCTTTGAGATGTTAATAAGGTTGTAATGTGTTTAGAAGCTATATATTTCGTAGGGTTAAGTTTAGGGACATGTAAGGAGTGTTAAAAGACTTAATCACCCTCAAAATAACTTAAAACGTAGTGTTTTTGGCATTGGAACTGACTTAGGCGGCGCCTAACCAATCGCCTAAGTTTGGTTGGGCGGCGCCTAACCAATCGCCTATCCTTACTGCCTCTCACGAAAATGGGCATACCTTTTCGCTCGGGTATTGGATTAAGGTGAAATTGGTATCGTTGGAAAGATAATTCAATTATCTACAATTTGGGGGTAGAAATATGCAGAAATACCACATTAACATCGAGTATTAATCGTTCAATGATGACTATTGCAAAATCGAACACTAAAACTTGATGGATTCAAAAACTCTTATCTTGTATTACCTTAAGTAACTCATATGAACATGCTTAATGTATCATAAGCTATCTTATCACTAGGATATTCATTGTAAATCATGCACTAAAATACTACTCACAGGATAGGAGGTTTCATACGTAGGAAAAATGGTTCATCTCCTAGCTTAGAAACATATGGGGTATTACAATATCTCCCCCTTAGGAACATTCATCCTCCAATGGAAATTAACTGAAGCGGGAGAGATGATAAGGTGAAGTATGTATAGTACATACACTGCTGAAACATGGTTTCATGACTGGCATGACTGAAAGCTGAGCACAACATACTGAACATGCATATCTGTTGCATGGGAAGCTGATTCATGAATATAAGACTGAGGATTCTAATAAAGTAAGTTTTCTCAAAATGAGAATGCATATCTGATGCACAACTGAAAGCCTGAATCCATGCATATCTAATCCATGATTATATGACTGACATAATACGTGAATGCATGGCTGAAAGTACTAATGAGCTGATCACACATATCTGATGCGTGAATTTATGACTAAACTTACTCATGAACATGTAATGGTAAAGGTATCAAGTTTGAACTGAAAACTAAGCATGAAGCTGAATACCAAGTTTGGCACTGAAATATGAACATGAAAACAAGTAAGTTTAAGGAAAACTGTTACCTTGAACTGATAATACCGATAAGCTTGAGATTAATTACTCCATATGCATGATTAGAAACATGAGAACATAACTAAGTCTGTGACATGGTAGATATACTGAATATCATGATCTGAACTAAATCTTGAAAACATGGCATACGACTGAAGTTGGAGTTTGAGGGTTAACTTATGAGTACCCCTTCTCCAAACTGGATTCATCAAAAGAAAATAGAGCAACATATTTATGTCATGGAAGTTTGTGGGTGTGATGTATATCCCCCTTGGGACACTATGTCCCTCAAAGAATACTGACTTGGATGAGCTACTGAGGGAAATTGAGGCGATGCGCAAGACACCTAGGAACTGAGTCATGACTGAATAGCTAGGATCTGAAATTGAGTCATGATTATTAACTGAGCTGAACACGAGTGCATAAATACACTAACTTATCTGATTAATTGATAGCTGAATACTGGATCTGCAAAGCTAAACTGTACTTAGTCTGTATAGCTGGGCTGACATTTTTTGAGTTTTATGCATAGGAGATAAGGACTAACCGAGTAGATGAGGTATCTGAGCATGGATTCATGAAGTCTGTATTATTTTCGAATGCGAGACCAAGCGTACGACATGGCTCTGAGGTATTCTATAAACTGGGGTACTGAAACACTGATAACTGAGTACTGACAACCTGAATGCTATGGTCAAGCATGTCTGGAACTGAACTGAGTTTCAAATCTGGTTACTGAACTGAAGATGACATTATAACTAAGCCTATATCTAGTACAGAAGTACTGAATTCAAGGACTGAACACTGATCACTGAGTGCTGGATACTAAAACTATAATTGAGTTGGCAACTGAGTCTTTGATGGCTACATGCTGGGGAATGACCTAAGTCAAGGATCTAAATATACACTTACACTTTGTACTTTCCCAACTTCTAAATACAACCCCTTGCTAGACGTTTACTTCCACATTTATCATGACATTTAAGCCTATCTTCACAACTACACCTTCGTGCAAAGTAAGCATGCAACAATCTTCTCTTATCTAAATAACTGCTTATCACTACACTTTTCTATAGGGAGAGCTAACTGGAGGAGTATATCAGGAGGACCTGACACATGAATAGATACAAACTAAACTTGACACATGACTAAAACTTGAGGAATAAAGTATCAATAGTTTGGATTTACCAATAAAGTCTGAATTGAGGATATACATGACATAGTCTAAATGTATCTGATCTGTAGGGGCATAGCATGAGTCATGGAAGCTAAGAATACTAGAAAGCATGATATGCGTATATGAGTCAAGAGCTACATAACCTGAGTCTAGAGTTTTCTGTACTCGTGGGACATGATTCGAGTATTGAGAAAGCTTGAACTGAACCCCTTATACTGGAAACTGAAGGCGCACATAATCCCATGCAAATTGTGTGAAAATAGATTGTTCTCATGGAACCTGACTCGTATTGTGGAGTAAAAGGGACTACTTATGCTGGAAATTGAATTCATACATGATTATAGTTCATAACCATAGAGTTGGTATGCAATTCCTGAGTTGGTTTCGTGATAGCTGAAGTGAAACATTCTGCACTGAAATGAGAATGGGTCTTGAATTGCCTTCCCTTACTGCTTTCTATATATACTGGCTCTACTACTTAAATCTGAGGGCCTAGCTTAGGTACTTGATCTACCATCACATACCTACATTATGTTCAACACCTGTCTGTCTTACTAAACACATCATCTAATTCTGTTTCCTCATATACTGCAAATATCACATTCATACCTTCATGCTAAATTTTGATTCAATAAACTTAAGTGTTTAGCTCGTACTGTTCAAGCCTACTGATGTAATCCCCATGAATACATAATCTGATCAAATAGAATAATACTATCCCAACTCTACTACTGCTAAACTTTTGCGTTCAAGAATGAGTTCTCATGATTATGAATAAAATTTGTACGACCTTGGAACAATAATGAATTGATGGGATACTGTTTGAGTTTGTTGCTAATCTCATAACTGACCATAGGGACTGTGTGAGAAAGCCCTGTCTTTAGGAGTTTGAACTTCACTATGTCTATTACCTTGAAAGTAAGGTAAAGTGAACATGAGGGGTGTATGATATGAATCTACATGGTTTCCTTAAATAAACTTTCTATAGCATGATCTTGAGACATGAATGAAGGGAAACTGTTCCTAAAACATCTCATATTCTCTTGCACATAAGTGTGGCGCACAACACGCCCATGTACTAGACTTTACTTGATGTAGCTTTCAGACTTCCTAGGATACTGTTGAACCTTAGGCTCTGATACCAAGGTTGTAATTCCCTAATTTTCTAAATCAAAATGGTACAGGGTGCTCATGACCCCGAAGGACCACAAGCTAACCCATGATTGATATCTGTACTTGTAAACTGCATAATATCTCATAAAATATGCAGAAACATGAACTGTAAGGCCATAAGTTTCAATACTAATACATATTTGAAAAATATGGTATAATAATACCAAAAAGGAACATAGATACTGAAGTCTAAACATCTAATCTGACATCTAGTCTAAAAGCCTCTAACTGAACTGAATAAAGAGCTGATGGGATATGTCCCCAACTAACTCCAACTACTAAAAAAAGAAATGAAATCATCATGTCCTCGAAGGATGAGGACTCACGTTAGACTCTGACTGCTGATCCTGGAATCTACTGCTGATTTGGAGATCATGCCTCTGCACCTATGGTGTAATATAAGAAAAAGCACCATAGCGTAAATGTGTCAGTACGTCTGAATAAACTGAATATACGAGTGAGGTAGGAAAAATGCAAAGGGTTATATGCATGAAAAATACTGACTGATATAAATGTGAGAGTACATACATGCATATGTAACTGTAACAGAACTTGTGGAGATACTGACTACTGAGTTTGAATACCGACAACATGAGTGTACTGATAATGAGATTCTAAAAGGCTGAGTTTACTAATATTGATATGTAAATCACTAATAAGTGATGGAACTGATACTGTATTACTGAAAACTGGGAGACTAATACTATATTACTGATAAAAGAATTATTGTTTCTGATAGTTTGACTTATGAAGAACTAGTCTGATTGACTGTATCTGACATTCCTAAAGCTGCGTATTGATAGCATAAGTTCTAATAACTTTTGTGATTCATAGCATAAGTGACTGTATCTGACAGTCCATAAATCTGAAGGAAATATCTGACTTTAATTCTATTTCTGAGTTGACTGTATCTGACAGTCCTGATATACTGAAATCTGAAGAACTATTTGAGTTCTTTACTGAGACTGGGTAGCTATAGCTGACAGTCCTGAAATCTGTAACTAAAACTGTGGGAAGTAGTTATCTAACTGACATTCCCCAAATACGCTATAGTAGCTAAGCTGGGGTCCAATCTCTACCCCGACTGGAGGGGTGTCAATACCGCGCCACTGGTAAGGACAACTATGAGAACCCTATACTGGCAGGTACTCAATGAGAATGGTGGGTACCCTAAACTAATGGGTTAAGCCACCTCATGAACCCTAATCTAACGGGTTAAGATGTCTCAACCTACGCTGGCTACGAAGTTCTAGAACATAAGGATGACTACAAAGAATCACACCCTGAACTGGCGGGTGAGTTCCCATTCTTGGGTTCACTCGGTGCTAACTTATACCCCCATCTAAAGGACACTAGACTGAATAACTAAGTTGAACTGAATAACTGAACTGAACAGATTAGCTGAACTGATACTGATTAACTGGACTAATACTAGTGGTATAGTTTAGCAAGGCTAAATTAAGTTTACTGGATTTCAATAACTGATGGAATGTACTGAGTTCTGAGGACTTGTTTAGAGTAATGAAGATACTAAGATTGACTGTGAATACTGAGGTTGCTGAGGTTACTGAACACTAAGATTACTCAGATTACTGGGCTACTGAGATTACTGAGATTTCTGAGTTTTCCTGAGTCATATGACTGACTGAATTTTATAGATCATGGCTTGTCTGAGAGTATCGTGAAAACATGACATAACTCTAGGCACACAGCTATATTTTTTGGGTACAAGTATCCCCAAGACTCGATGGAAGGAAACTGACACAACTTGGATTTCTTGAGTATACGACCATCAATAAAAATCCATAACACATGAGTGGGGGATTTCATGAAGTACATGGTCATCATAATATCTATCATGAATAGGAATGCTTATAATCAAGTCATAAATCTGATATTCTAATATCATGGGCATTCCAACAATATATACTATTCATAGCAATCGTATGGAAACTATTCAAGCGTAAGGGAACGGCAACAAGTAACGTTTAGTTCATATTGTAATGATTTGGGGATATTATACTTCATATATTTATTCAACATCTCAAATATAATAGGGAAAGCATGGATATATTTTGTGTACATAATTTATATCTCCATTATCATACATGCTTTATACCACAACAATAATAACACATAATTTACATGGAAATTCATATTGGAGTGTATGACTAACATGAACTTGTTATTTAGATATCATGAAATCATATAAATATGAAGTACTAACATACTAGGCATTTTATCGAACACCTTGCATGCATTCTTTAAGGCATAGGTGGATTTCATACAATCCATCTAAAGATCATGTTTTTCAACTAACAACATAACTTTCTTGAGATATACAGTCATGATACTATAATATAGCAAAACAAACAAGCATCAACATGGGTATGATCATATCACCACAATCAACCAAGCTTTTGTATTTTAAAGATTGATTCTTGAACTCCACGAATGAAAGGAATCCGTGGATGAACACTACGCATACCTTGGAAGGGAGGTTCTTGATGATTGACGGAGGCATTTCCTTGAAATTTGATCTTCAAGCTAGATTGTGCAACCCTAGTTGTTTTTCTCCTATGGTGCTCTTGGATGATGAGCTTTGAGATGTTAATAGGGTTGTAATGTGTTTAGAAGTTATATATTTCGTAGGGTAAAATTTAGGGACGTGTAAGGAGTGG
This sequence comes from Capsicum annuum, assembly GCF_002878395.1. Classification (NCBI taxonomy): domain Eukaryota; kingdom Viridiplantae; phylum Streptophyta; class Magnoliopsida; order Solanales; family Solanaceae; genus Capsicum; species Capsicum annuum. The sequence goes on along the minus strand of NC_061116.1, from coordinate 214,954,536 downwards.
TAAAAGACTTAATTACCCTCAAAATAACTCAAAACGTAGTGTTTTTGGCATTGGAACTTACTTAGGCAGCGCCTAACCAATCACCTAAGTTTGGTTGGGCGGCGCCTAGCCAATCGCCTATCCTTACTGTCTCTCACGAAAATGGGCATACCTTTTGGCTCGGGCATTGGATTAAGGCAAAATTAGTATCGTTGGAAAGATAATACAATTATCTAAAATTTGGTGGGTAGAAATATGCAGAAATATGACATTAACATCGAGTTATACTCATTCAAAGATGACTCTTGCAAAATCAAACACTAAAACTTGATGGATTCAAAAAATCTTAGCTTGTATTACCTTAAGTGACTCATAGGAACATGCTTAATGTATCATAAGCTATATTATTGCTTGGATACTCATTGTAAGTCATGCACTAAAATGCTACTCATAGGATAGGAGGTTTCATACGTAGGAAAAATGCTTAGTCTCCTAGCTTAGAAACATATTGGGTATTACAATATCTTCCCCTTGGGAACATTCATCCTCCAATGGAAATTAACTGAAGCGGGAGAGATAATAAGATGTAGTACGTACAAGACATACACTACTGAAACATGGGTTCATGACTGGCATGACTGAAAGCTGAGCACAACATACTGAACATGCATATCTGATGCATGGGAAGCTGATTCATGAATATAAGACTGAGGATTCTAATAAAGTAAGTTTTCTCAAAATAAGAATGCATATCTGATGCACAACTGAAAGGCTGAATCCATGCATATCTGATCCATGATTATATGACTGACATAATACGTGAATGCATGGCTGAAAGTACTAATGAGCTGATCACACATATCTGATGCGTGAATTCATGACTAAACTTACTCATGAACATGCAATGGTAAAGGTATCAAGTTTGAACTGAAAATTGAGCATGAAACTGAATACCAAGTTTGGCACTAAAATATGAACATAAGAACGAATAAGTTTAAGGAAAATTGTTATCTTGAACTGATAATACCGATAAGTTTGAGATTAATTACTCCATATGCATGATCAAAAACATGAGAACATAACTAAGTCTGTGAAGTAGTAGATATACTGAATATCAAGATCTAAACTGAACCTTGAAAACATGGCATACGACTGAAGTTGGAGTTTGAAGGTTAACTTATGAGTACCCCTTCTCCAAACTGGATTCATCAAAAAATAATAGAGCAACATATTTATGTCATGAAAGTTTGGGGGCATGATGTATCTCCCCCTTAGGACACTATGTCCCTCAAAGAATACTAACTTGGATTAGCTACTGTGGGAAATTAAGGCGATGTGCAAGACACCTAGGAACTGAGTCATAACTGAATAGCTAGGATCTGAAACTGAGACATGATACATGAACTGAGCTGAACACGAGTTCATAAATACACTAACTTATCTGATTAACTAATAGCTAAATACTGGATCTGCAAAGCTAAACTGTACTTAGTCTGAATAGCTAGGCTGAGATTTTTTGAGTTTTATGCATAGGAGATAAGGACTAATTATGTAGAATGAGGTATTTGAGCATGGATTCATGAAGTATGTATTATTTTCGAATGCGAGACCAAGCGTACGACATAGATCTGAGGTATTCTATAAACTGGGGTACTGAAACACTGATAACTGAGTACGGACAACCTGAATGCTATGGTCAAGCATGTCTGGAACTTAACCTAGTTTTAAATTTGGTTACTGAACTGAATATGACATTATAACTAAGCCTATAGCTAGTACAGAAGTACTGAATTCAAGGACGGAACACTGATCACTGAGTGCTGGATACTGAAACTATAATTGAGTTTGCAACTGAGTTTTTGATGGCTACATTCTGAGGACTGACATAAGTCAAGGATCTAAATGTACACTTACACTTTGTACTTTCCCAACTTCTAAATATGACCCCTTGCTAGATGTTTACTTCCACATTTATCATGATATTCAAGCCTATCTTCACAACTACACCCTCGTGCAAAGTAAGCATGCAACAATCTTCTCTTATCTAAACAACTGCTTATCACTACACTTTTCTATAGGGAGAGCTAACTGGAGGAGTATATCAGGAGGACCTGAACCACGAATAGATACAAACTAAACTTGACACATGACCGAAACTTGAGGAATAAAATATCAATAGTTTGGATTTACTAATAAGGTCTGAACTAAGGATATGCATGACATAGTCTAAATGTATCTGAACTGTAGGGGCATAGCATGAGTCATGGAAGCTAAGTATACTGGAAATCATGATATGCGTAAATGAGTCATGAGCTGCATAACCTGATTCTAGAGTTTTTTGTACTTGTGGGACATGATTCAAATACTGAGGGAGCTGGAACTGAACCCCTTATACTGGGAACTGAAGACGCACATAATCCCATGGAAATTGCGTGAAAGTAGATTGTTCTCAGGGAACATGACTCGTACTTTGGAGTAAAAAGGACTCCTTATGCTGGAAATTGAATTCATACATGATTATCATTCGTGACCATAGATTTGGTATGCAATGCCTGAGTTGGTTTCGTGATAGCTGAAGTGAAAAACTCTACACTAAAATGAGAATGGGTCTGGAATCATCTTCCCTTACTGCTTTCTATACATACTGGCTCTACTATTGAAATCTGAGGGTCTGGCTTAGGTAGTTGATCTACCATCACATACCTACATTATGTTCAACACCTGTCTGTCTTACTAAACACATCATCTGATTCTGTTTCCTCATATACTGCTAATATCACATTCATACCTTCATGCTTAATTTTGAGTCAATAAACTTAAGTGTTTATCTCGTACTGTTCAAGCCTACTGATCTAATCCCCATGAATACATAATCTGATCAAATAGAATAATACTATCCCAACTCTACTACTGCTAAACTTCTGGGTTCAAGAATGAGTTCTCATGATCATGAATAAAATCTGTACGACCTTGGAACAATAATGAATCGATGGGATACTATTTGAGTATGTTACTAATCATATAACTGACTGTAGGGACTGTCTGAGAAAGCCCTGTCTTTAGGACTTTGAACTTCACTATTTCTATTACCTTAAAAGTAAGGTAAAATGAACATGAGGGGTGCATGATATGAATCTACATGGTTTCCTTAAATAAACTTGCTATAGCATGATCTTGAGACATGAAAGAAGGGAAACTGTTCCTAAAACATCTCATAGCCTCTTGCACATAAGTGTGGCGCACAACATGCCCACGTACTAGACTCTACTTGATGCATCTTTTGGACTTCCAAGGACACTGTTGAACCTTAGGCTCTGATACTAAGTTTGTAACACCCTAATTTTCTGAATTGAAATGCTACATGGTGCTCATGACCCCGAAGGATCACAAGCTAACCCATGACTAATATCTGTATCTATAAACTGCATAATATCTCATAAAATATATGGAAACATGAACTATAAGGCCATAAGGTTCAATACTACTACATATTTGAAAAAAATGGTATAACAATACCAAAAAAGAATAGAAATATTGAAGTCTGAACATCTAATCTGACATCTAGTCTGAAAGCCTCTAACTGAACTGAATAAGGAGTTGATGGGACATGTCCCCAACTAACTCCAACTACTGAAATAGAAATGAAATCATCATGTCCTCTTAGGATAAGGACGCACGTCTAAATCTGACTACTGATCTTGGAATCTACTGCTAATTTGGAGCTCATGCCTCTGAACCTATGGTGTAACATAAGAGAAAGCACCATAGCGCAAATGCGTCAGTACATCTAAATAAAATAAGTATACGAGTGAGGTAGGATAAATGTAAAGGGTTATATGCATGAAAAATAGTGACTAATATGAACGCGAGAGTACATACATGCATACATAACTATAACTGAACTCGTGGAGATACTGACTACTGAGTCAGAATACCGACAACATGAGTGTACTAATAATGAAATTCTGAAAATTGAGTTTACTAATATTAATTTGTAAATCACTAATAAGTGATGGATCTGATATTGTATAACTGAATACTGGGAGACTGATACTATATTACGTATAAAGGAATGATTATTTCTGACAGTTCGAATTATGAAGAACTGGTCTGATTTACTGTATCTGATAGTCCTGAAGCTGAGCACTGATAGCATAAGTTCTGATAACTTTTGTGATTGATAGCATAAGTGATTGTATCTGACAGTCCATAAATCTGAAGAAAACTATCTGAGTTCAATTCTATTTCTGAGTTGACCGTATCTGACAGTTTTGATATACTAAAATCTGAAGAACTATCTAAGTTCTTTTCTAAGACTGGATAGCTATAGCTGATAGTCCTAAAATTTGTAACTGAAACTGTGGAAAGTAGTTATCTAATCGATATACCCCAAATATGCTATAGTAGCTAAGCTGGGGTCTAAGCTCTGCCCCGACTGGAGGGGTATCAATTCTGCACCACTGGTAAGGACAGTTGTGAGAACCCTATACTGGCAGGTACTCAATGAGAACGGTGGGAACCCTAAACTGACGGGTTAAGGCACCTCATCAACCCTAATCTGAAGGGTTAAGATGTTTCAACCTACGCAGGCTATGTAGTTTTAGAACACAAGGATGACTACAAAGAATCACACCCTAAACTGGAGGGTGAGTTCCCATCCTTGGGTTCACTAGGTGCTAACTTCTACTCCCATCTGAAGGACCATAAACTGAATAACTAAGCTGAACTGAATAACTGAATTGAACTGATTAGCTGAACTAATACTGATTAACTGGACTGATACTGGTGGTATTGTTTAGTAGAACTAAACTATGTTTACTGGATTTCAAAGACTGACAGAATGTACTGAGCTTTGTGGACTGGTTGAGAGTACTGAAGTTACTAAGACTGACTGTGAATACTGAGGTTGCTGAGGTTACTGAGCACTGAGATTACTAAGATTACTGGGCTACTGAGATTTCTGAGTTTTCCTGAGTCACATGAGTGACTGAATTCTATTGATCATGGCTTGACTGAGAGTATCGTGAAAACATGACATGGCTCTAGGCATATAGCTATATTTTTCAGGTACAAGTACCCCCATGACTCGTTGGAAGGAAACTGACACAACTTGAATTTCTTGAGTATACGACCATCAATAAAAATCCATAATACATGAATGCGGGATTTTATGAAGTACATGGTCATCATAATATTTATCACGAATAGAAATGCTTATAATCAATTCATAAATCTCATATTCTAATATCATGGGCATTCCGACAACATATACTATTCATAGCAATCGCATGGAAATCATTCAAGCATAAAGGAACGGCAACATGTAACGTTTAGTTCATATTGTAATGATTTGCGGATATTATACTTCATATATTTATTCAACATCTCAAACATGGTAGGGAAAGCATGGATATATTTTGTGTACATAATTTATATCTTTATTATCAACATGCTTTATACCACAACAATAACAACACATAATTTACAAGGAAATTCATATTGGAGTGTGTGACTAACATGAACTTGTTATTTAGATATCATGAAATCATGTAAATATGAAGTTCTAACATACTAGGCATTTTATCGAACACCTTGCATTCATTGTTTAAGGCATAGGTGGATTTCTTACTTGCAATCTATCAATCCATCTAAAGATCATGTTTTTCAACTAACAACATAACTTTCATGAGATATACAGTCATGGTACTATTATATAGCCAAACAAACAAGCATCAACATGGGTATGATCATATCACCACAATCAACCAAGCTTTTGTATTTTAAAGAGTGATTCTTGAACTCCACGGATGAAAGGATCCGTGGATGAACACTACGCATACCTTGGAAGGGAGGTTCTTGATGATTGACGAAGGAATTTCCTTGAAATTTGATCTTCAAGATTAATTGTCCAACACTAGTTGTTTTTCTCCTATGGTGCTCTTGGATGATGAGCTTTGAGATGTTAATAGGGTTGTAATGTGTTTAGAAGCTATATATTTCATAGGGTTAAGTTTAGGGACGTGTAATGAGTGTTAAAAGACTTAATTACCCTTAAAATAACTCAAAACGGAGTGTTTTTGGCATTGGAACTGACTTAGGCGGCGCCTAACCAATCGCCTAAGTTTGGTTGGGCGGCGCCTAACCAATCGCCTATCCTTATTGTCTCTCACGAAAATGGGCATAACTTTTCGCTCAGGTATTGGATTAAGGCAAAATTGGAAACGTTGGAAATATAATTCAATTATCTACAATTTGGTGGGTTTAAATATGCATAAATACCACAATAACATCAAGTTATACTCATTCAAAGATGACCCTTGCAAAATCGAGCACTAAAACTTGATGGATTCAAAAACTCTTAGCTTGTATTACCTTAAGTGACTCATATGAATATACTTAATGTATCATAAGCTATCTTATTTCTTGGATACTCATTGTAAGTCATGCACTAAAATGCTACTCATAGGATAGGAGGTTTCATACGTAGGAAAAATGGTTCGTCTCCTAGCTTAGAAACATACGGGGTATTACACTCAGTCTAAGGGTCCGTCTAATAAGTAGAGTATTCCAGAGAGAAGTGATCCATATAGTGGTGAGCCTCCTGTGTTCTAGTAGGCCTGTTATTTCAGATTATGTATTATATTGCTTTGGTCTACTGGGGGCCTTGTCCCAGTTTTCAAAACAGTTTTAAGATGTAGTAGAGATTTCGCTAACTGAGTCAGATCTTATTCAGATGTTTTGAATTGCAACTTTCATTCTTATGTATTGAATCTCAGAGTTAATGACCATGTTTCCATATCTAATTGTATTTCTGCATCTTATCTTATTATATAAATGTTGTGCATGGCTACTAGATAGAGTAGGACGTTCGGGCCTTCAGGGTTCGGGATGTCCGTGATGGCCAGGCCCTAGTTTGGTTTGTGAAAATACACGTGCTATGCTTTCCCTACAAATTTAGTGAGTAAATCAGCCAAATTCTCCTTGGTTGAAACATGATGAGTCTTGATCATCCCTTGAACCAGTTTCTCACTTAGAAAGTGATAGTCAATGTCAAAGTGTTTTCTTCTCTAATGGACGATTGGATTAGCTACAATTTGGATAGAATCCTTGCTATCAAAATAAGTATCTACAGGCTTCTTGAACTCCACTCCTAGCTCCTTGGACACCCCTATCAACCAAGTAACTTTAGCTACAGCTGAAGCCATGCTTCTAAATTCTATTTCAGCTGAGCTTCTAGCAACAATTTCTGACTTTCTAGTCTGTAGACATGAACCCTAGTTTGAGTCATAGAACACAATAAGAATATTGATGTTCTGGGCATGAACAATCCAAGCCCTGGTGTAGATTTCATGTATCTTACTACCCTCAGTGCAGCCTCCATGTGTGACTCCTTTGATGTATGTATATACTGAATTAGACTTGAACTACAAAGTCTATATCAACTCTTGTCATTGTGAGATACAAAAATCTTCCTACAAGCCTTTGATAGCTTCCAATATCTGACAAAGGCTTATCTTTAGAGGTTCTGCATTCTTGCACATGAGTATCATACTCTATAGATGTTAGCTTCAAATTTGCTTCAAGAGGAGATAAAAAAGGTTTTGATCCAGTTAATCCCATTTCAGATATAAACTCTAGGGCATAATTTCTTTGGCTCATCACAATACTAGCTTTAAATCTGGAAAATTCTATGCCTAAGAAGAACTTCAACTCACCCAAGTCCTACATTTTGAACTTTATCCTTAGATCCTTTCTTGTCCTAAGGATTAGGCTGCCACTACTGCCAGTTGCCATAAGATCATCTAGATAGTCCAAAGCTACTACCAGGTCACTTCTTTTCTTCTTTTTGAAGAGTGAGTAATTGTCATGACCCAATCTAAGGCCCTAGCCATTATGGGCATCCCAAACCATGAAGGCCCGAGAGACCCCTTAGCATGTAATCATAACCATAATCCATACATAAATCAAAGTGCGAAAGATATAATAATATTCAATAGAGATTCATTATAATACAATCTGGGTCAATAAAATTATGACAATACAATACTCAACTCTCATCTATGAAGCCTCTAATGGAAACTAACTATCTAGACGGGGATAAAGCCCCCGGCTGGACCATAAACTGAAAGACTTAACATATAAGTAAATGCCTCCCAAAAAATTGATGGCTCACCTATTTTTGTCATATCCCAAGTGTTATACTGATGTGATGGATCATGGGACTATACAGCAGAACCTAAAATAAAGGGGGTCAGTACACAAAGGTACTGGTACGCAGAACAATCCAAAAAAAAAATATATTTTTATACAATATAGGTGAGAGCATTTCATAAAAACAAGTCAGCCTAAAAAATTTGAAAATACATGGGAATAATTTGATAAACTTCAAAATATTTTCTTGGAATCATGACTCTACTCTTTATTTCTCTTCTGCGCTAGATAGTACACCCTACATTTCTAGTACCCATGGGCTATATAGGTCCACCATTAACTCGTCGGCCAAGCCCCCAAATCCAAGTTTGTCGCAAGGATTGGGGTCCTAAATACTATTCAAGTATACCTATTTCTTGAGGATAAGTATACATTGGCCATAGCCAATTATGTCTCCCGAATCGGCAAAACTCAATTTCTAGCTATGAGCCCTTACACTCAAATACGTTCTTCGGGTAACCATCTAACTCTCTTTAATCCTAATTTTAGTACTTTAAAACCATGCTTCATGCTTTTAAAACATTCAATACTTATTCTGTTAAGGGCATATCATCACCAAGTGGGTATCGTCATACTCAGACTTGCAAGTCATTCATATCATATAAATTTTCACAACTCTTCTCATTCAAAATATGTAAATGACCACCAAAAGGTTTATCAAATCACATGAGAGTTTCTTATTATCAAAATCATATGAAACTTATTCAAACACACTCTCTTTACAAATCTTGAACATATAGTGTCCATTCCATTTTATTCAACACATGCATACTGGTTAAGATATATTTAAGACTCAAGAATTAATCATCATTCGCAAACCATCCCCAGATATTAGTTATAAAAAATATCATGATCAATATGTGGACTCTTAATTCATGCAATAAAAAGAATTCACAATTCATATCATGCAAAGTCCATAAATTTCACTATGGGGAGTGAAATTTTACGAGTTACATTCGTGAATCATCTTTCGAATTTAAATCACATATGTACGAGTTTATAAATCAAACTTATGGAAAAAATCCATAAAAATTACATAATTTCATTGAATTAGTTTCACAACACATGCTCTTAAAATAATTTACCAAAACTCATAGCATATACATGTATATATATGTTGAAATCTTGTAGAAATCATAAAACCTATGCACATGCAGTTTAGGATAGCCCCACGTACCTTGAATTAACAAAAGCGTTGAGGAAATTGGATCCTTGAAGCTTAATCTCTCCAACCCTAGTTAGTTTTTCCTTCTCTTGCTTAAAGATAATTAATTAGGGATTTGGGTAGAGATAAAACGTTTTTAAGGGCTTAATTTCGTATATAAGTGCTTAGGGTTTTTTTTGGGATGTGAAAAGACCTTGTTGCCCTTAGAATAACTCAAAAACAGAGCCCTTACGCCTTTATGCATTGGTTATGCGGCGCCCAACCCATGACCTAGCTCCAAAGTGTGCGGCGCCTAAGCTATGGCCTAGCTCCTAGCTGGGCGATGCCTAGGCTATCGCCTAGCCTGGACAGTGCCTCATTTAAACACTCATAACTTCTTACTCCAAACTCTGGATGAACGGTCGGTGGCGTTGGAAAGAAAACTCGAAGGGATTTAGTTTGATATATAGTAGGCCACATGACTCTTCATATCCTAGGATAAATAGTTGCTGGAAATTGATCCAAGAAAAATCATCAACTAAAAATCAATCTATAGGAAAGTGGTCAACTTAACTTTTGAGCTAGGAGATTCTTGTGGTGTATATTCATCTCCAAGGATGTTTCCACACTAAGGAAGTGTCATTCACACTTATATCTAAGTAGAAACTATTGGGTTCAGGTCTATAAACATTGAAAAGATGGTTCAACCTTAGCCCAAAAAAGCGGGGTGTTATAGTAATCACAGTGACTCTAAGCAAATCCCAGTTGCAATAAGGTTGTGGTCAATGTAATATTGTTATTTAAGCCTATATAATTACTTGTGCAGCTTACAAACTTTTCCAGACTCCCCCTATAAGCAAAAACCTTGCGGAATGACCTTGTAGACATCTTCTAGAAGATCACCTTGTAGGAATGCATTATGAACATCCATTTGAAAAATAGGCTAATTCTTGGAGGCTGCAACAGCTAAGACTAACCTAACTGTGACCATTTTAACCAGAGGAGAAAAAGTATTTATATAGTCTAACCCCTCTTTCTGATTGAATCCTTTAGCCATAAGCTTGAGGCTAGGTACTTGAACTTGAATATCTAGTTAAATCCAACGGTATTCTTGATAGGTATGAGATCAACAACACTCCAAGTATGGTTTTCCTCTAGAGCAGTTGTAACAACTCGTATTTTTGCACTAGAACTTAAACTATTATTTCTATGTGTAAAGGCCCCGAATCTAATGAATCCTATGTAAATATAAGTGTGTTGACAAATTATATAGTGTTTTAACCTTTTTGTAGATGAATTGAGGTCATAGAGATCCCCTAACTAAAAGATGAGTTGAGGACTTTTTATCGACAAAGTTTTAGCGGATGCTCCTATTTGGGTCAATTTCCATTGACTATTACTCCTATAATATGAAGAGTTATATGTCCTAATATATATCAAATGAAATTTTTTTGAGTCTTATTTCTAACGCCACTAGTTTCGCCTTAATCCAATATTGGAGTAAAAAGTTACGCCTATTTTACCAAAAGGTGTATGTTCGCACCAGGCTGTCACCTTTAACTATAAAGAGTGAAAAATGGTCATTTTGTGATGGTTGGAGTGATGGTCAGTCATGGGAGTGACGGTCCGTCAACCAAATCGTGAGTAGGAACCGTTCTGCACTGATATAATATTTTTAAAGGGGTATTTTGGTATTTTCCTCACCTCAAACCCACCCCCACGACTTAAATTATCCAATAAGCATTATTATCCATCTCTAATCTGTTTTAAACACTCATAATCCTCTCCACTTACAAGAACAAGAAAAATTAGGATTTCTTCTAAGGCTCACACTTCCAAGATTAGATTTCAAGCTGTTTATATTCTTGTTCATCTAAAAGGTATGTGGGACTATCCTAACTCTCATGGGCATAAATTTTAATGTTTTAATCAACCTTTAAAGTGTATATTTTAATATATGTAATGGGTTTTGGAAATCTTTAAAGAGCATGCATTATGACCCGTTTCTATGAAATTATGCTTTTTTCTATGGGGGTTTTCCATGAACTTGAACTATATTCATGTGTACATATGTTTTGAGTTTTGAGAATCGAATTGAGCGCATGAATTATGAAAAATTCTTCTCTCTTCATGATATCTATTAGATTTAAATGTATTGTGGGTTGTTCACCACATGATCAAAAGCTTGAGAGTGAGTGTTTTACTATCATTTATGGATTTATTTTGTTTATAATATGATGAGAGGGTGTTACTCTTGTTTATAAATGTTCATTGTGTTCATTGAAAGAATTGTATAGGTTTTAAGAATGAGTTGGCTACTTTATGCTGAAATCATGATGTTTTTCCCCAGGTCTTATATGCTTTTAAAATATGAACTCTCATTTAATTTTGATAAGTCCTTTTGGTGGTCATTAATGTGCTTTTGAGTGAAAGGGCTTTGGATGTGATATGATAAGGTATGATTGACTTTCAAGTCTGGGTATGGTGATACCCTGCTATGATATGCCCTTAATAGAACTCAGAAGTCAACCTTTTTATAAGCATGAAGAATGGTATTAAAGGACTAAAATTGGGCTTAAATAGAGTTAGATGGTTACCCGAAGAAGGCAAGAATTCAGATAACTCACACCCAAAACTGTATTTTGCCGATGTGGGTTTTCTTTTATTTTGGAAAAGGTGTGTCATACAAGGAGGCATATCCTTTTCTTGTGACATTGTATGTCATGCAGAAAGGTATACTTTGTGTTTATTACATACTCCAATCCTGGCGGCAAACTTGGATTGGGGGCTTGGCCAGTCAAGGGCAGATTCCATATAGCCTGTGGGATAGTTAGAAATATAGGGTGTACCATCTAGCTCAAAAGTAAAATAAAGAGTTGAGTCAGTGTTTTAGAAGAATGGTTACAGCTCATCAAATCATGCCCATGTATTTTCAAATATCTTATGCTGACTTGCTTTATGAAATGCTCTCACTTATATTATACAAATTATATTATATTTTTGCATTGTTCTTGTTAGAAATCGGGCAGAAATAAAGCAAACCACAAATAGAAAGAAAACAAGAATACACAGATTTACGTGAAAACTCTGATGGGAAAAACCATGGGCAGAGGTAGAAGATGTTTCACTATGAAAGGAGAGGAGTACAATGAGAAGTGACATAATTTCTGAATAATCAAAATTGACCCACTAATTGCACTTATATAATACGTGCATACAAATAAGTCCTAGCCCCCAAAACATAAGGGTCCATACCGCGAGGCTTCACCTCCGCACCCTTATCGGGATTAGTGGTGGACTTTGATCGAGATCCGATACAAGTATGATCATGATCATGATACTTTTGAGTATTTTTGAAGACTAGTCACTGAAGAGCTCTTTTGTCATTTCTCTATTATTTGTAATGTTGTATAGATAGAACCTTGTAAGGTTTATTTTCTTAGTTTATGCTTGATATTGAAGACACTACTCTTGTGAGAGAGAGTTCTCAAAACTGAAATTAGGGCATAGCATAAGGGTGGATTCTCTTATGCGTTGCAAAGCTTGAGACTTTGGTGCTTTGAGAGGTTGATGCCCCTCTTGTTTCATTGTAAGAGTTAGGTGTTTTTTGTATGACGTGTTAAAGGTCCAAGAGTGAATATGCTCTTGGGTTGTTAAGACTACATAAACACTTGTCTAACTATCTATCTTTGTTTCTTTTCTTAATCTTGTAGTTTCTGTTGTTGTTGTTCAAGCCGTTTGGTTATTGTGGTTGTAACATTGTTATTCTTCATTTTTATTGTCATAATATAGTTTGGTTTGCTGCTGGAAATTAGGTGTTAAACACCTCATTACATGGTATTCTTGTTGTGTTTTTGAATCTGAGAGGGGTCATCAAAAGAGGTCCATAGTTCCTTGAACTGGTGGACTGTTTTGGTGTTTGTTTTCTTGTGTTCTTGGGCTGTCTTTTATCAGAATTAGTGGTCCATACCATGATAACTTTAATCCCTATGCTACCACCACAGACCCCATCGAAAATCACAAATATTGGTCGCACCGAGAAACTTTCTGGGCCGGATCAATGAAATATGGGTCACAACTCCAACAGTTCTACATACCAGTACTTTTGAGTATTGAGCCTATATATTTTAGGTTCTGAGTCCAATCCCGTGGTCTAGCAAACCAGCAGAATATTTCAGACATTCAGAGTTGGTGAGCCTCCCTTACTTCGAAAGGCAACTTATCCCATGTGTTGATTTCCTTTTTAGTTTTATGGTCTAGTCAGACTATTATTTTTCAGTTCAGTAGACGCTTCGTTGACTTGTTCAGAATGGATTTGGGTCTTCTTATGGATTATGTCCTGAATTGTTAAGTTTGAATTAATCGGATTGCTATATTTCATTTATCTTCTGCATTTTATCTCTTATGACTTATGCTTATGATTACATGTTGAGGAGTCTCTCAGGCCTTGATGGTTCAGGATACCTATTGCGGCCAGGGCCTCAGCTCAGGTCGTGACAACAGTAATCTTAGGTTGCATAGCTTCAATCCACTTAGGTCAGAGAAAGACTTTGGCTATGGAATAGCTGAATAAGCTAATATGCAGCATTATATGAAGAAGATAAAGATGTGTATGTGACATGATTGGAGAGAGGGTAAATACAGGTTTTATTACCATGTTTGACCAGATAGTCTTGCAACCAGATAGGTGGTTTACTTGTACTAGAAGATCTTTTTCTCGCAGGAACAATAGTTGGTTATGGTCATGACCCGAACTGAGGCCCTGGCCGTGATAGGCATCCTGAACTATCAAGACCCGAGAGGACCCTTAGCATGTAATCATAAGCATAACTCATCTATTATAATAATGCGGAAGTAAACTGGAAACATGATAATTCTATTATTTCAACTTGACAAATGCGGGAGATAAGTCAATAAGAAAATCCAAAACCATCTATAGCAAGTCTATGAAGTCTCTATTGTACTAAAAACAATAATCGATTTAAAACCAGGACAAGGCCCCCGGTTGGACCATAAGGTAAAATCAAAAGGGAACCAATACATGTGGACAAGATGCCTTCTGAAGTAAGGGAGGGTCACCAACTCCGAATATCTGATAACGATCTACTGTTTAGCAGGATCATGGGACTGGGCCTCAAAACCTGAAATATAAAGGGTAAATACACAAAAGTACTGGTACGTAGAACAATCCAAAGATAACACACATTTTACATAAAATAAATGAGAGCATTTTGTAAGAAACATATCATAGTATATCTAGAAATACATGGGCATAATCAATAAGCTTCAATATATTTTTGTAAATTGCTGCTCAACCCTTTGTTTTACTTTTGAGCTAGGTGGTACACTCTACATATCTACAATCCCATGGGCTATATGGAATATTCCCTTGAATCGGTGGCCAAGACCCCAACCCATGTTTGCCACAAGTGTTGGAGTATTTGACTAATATGCCAAAGGGCACAAGGCCAGCGTATAATCGCTATCTTGGGACATAATAAAACCTGTATCGGTAAAACACAATTTTGGGAAATGAGTTATTTGAACTTGTACCTTTTCGAGTAACCACCTAACTCTCTTAAAGCGCATTTTAAACCTTTTTTAAAACATGCATCATACTGAAATCATGATCTGAGGTCTGAGAAAATTTGTATTTTGTTCTGAATCTGTCATGGCATTATCTATTTGGTATCATCATACCAAGACTTGCAAGTCACATATATATACACCGCATCATATTATGCTTTGGCCCTTTGAATAAAAACCAGTTAATTGACCACCAAAAATGCGTAAACATCATATGTAAGAGTACATTTAAAACACATGAAGACTCACGAAAACACTTTTTTTTAATAATTTAGCAAGGTTTGGTCATCTTCTTTCCTCAAGCACATGCAAGTTCTTTAACAGGGAATATTGGCATTTATAAAGAAAGGACAAAACCCCTCTTAGGTCTTTCATAAGACAATAACAATCCATCAACGTTGGCAAAATACTTAAATCAACTTTCAATTATCCATGTAAACAATCCATAACATTACCAAAACAATGGGAATCGTAACAAGAGAGGGAATTTACATAAATATTTCTCTCATATAACTTTTAAAATAAATAACTTGTGTACATATGATAACAATCCAAGTTTCGAAAAAACAATCTTATCATTTATGCAAGGTTTCATCATAAAAAAAATTTACAATACATGTTCTTCATCCTTTTCAAAATCCATCTCATGTAGGAAACTATATATATATATATATATATATATAGACGTTTAAGATAGACCCACACACCTTAAGCTTCTTGATTGGTGAAGAAAGCTCGAATTCCTTGTTTTTCTTAAAGAAGAGTTTAGGTTTGTTCTAGGGGAAAAGAGAATTTTTTTTTAGAGGAAAATTGGAGAAGAAGGGAAAAATTATGCCCTAACGGATGCCCAAGTCGTGTTAAGAACTATTTGGTTGAGGGGGGAAAACCCAATTGCCCCTCGGTCATTAAAATTCAAAACTGGGCGTAATATGTTTATCGCAACATGGTCTTATCGCGATAGTGCATTTCCCTCACCGTGATGTGCCTGCATGACAAAGGGAATTACTCTATGATGCGGGCTTATCATGATGACCTACTGGTTTCGTGATCCAAACATGTCCCAAACCCCATCCAAAAAATCTGAAACTCCTCTAAGACATGCTTCTTACATTCCTGAGCATGAACAAACTCAAAAACAAACACTCTGGGTCCCGAAGACCTAAATAAAAATCCTCAAAGTTTAAGGTCTTGAAAGTGACTAAGTTCCCAACACTTAGTGAAAATCTCAGGCCTTAAGCCCGTTATGAAAGCAACTAACAGTTGAACTGAGCTAAGAATAATATAGGGTATTACATTATCTCCCCCTAAGGAACATTCATCCTCGAATGAGACTGGTTAGGCTGAGAACACTGGTTAAACTGAGATCATATCTTGAACATGCATACTGGAAACATAATTACATAACTGAGTCTGAAACATGACACATGAACTAAACTGATTTCGTGAATGCATGCAATGACATGAGAGTGGATATATAGCACGAGCTGAGAATGGAATAGAGTCAATCTAAGGAAATATGTTGCCACAAGCTGAGTCCTCAACATTATGATTCTTCCATAATAGTTTAATCAAATCTACCTCCTTACTTATCAACTTTCAAACTTGTCGATCTAATATAGCTATGGGTTCTTCTTTATATGACAGTGAGTATTTCACATTAATCTCTTCCACAGAAAACATAAGAGAATGATCTCCGATACATCTTTAGCATCGATACATGTAATATAGGTGAACAGAAGCTAAACTTCTGGGCAAATCTAACTCATAAGCAACCTCACCGATCCTTCTCATAATCTGATAAGGACTTATGTAACGTGGACTAAGTTTTACTTTCTTTCCAAATTGCATGACTCTCTTCATAGGGGAGACCTTTAGAAATATCCAATCATCAACCTCAAACTCCAACTCTTCTTCTAACATTGGCGTAAGACTTTTGGTAACTCTGAGCTATGTTAAGTCACTCCCTAATGACTTTTACTTTCTCCATTGCCTGATGAACAAGGTCGGGCCCAAGAAAATGAGTTTCACCCACTTCATACCACCCAATCGGTGACCACATCTCCTCTCATAAAGAGCCTCAAATAGAGCCATCTAGATGCTAGAGTGGTAGCTATTGTAAGCAAACTCTATCAACGACAAATGATCCACCCAACTTCCCTTAAAGTCTATGCGCAAGCCCTCAACATAACTTCTATGTTTTAAATAGTGCACTCTATTTTCCCATCTATTTGAGGGTGTAAGGTGGTACTAAGGTTTACTTGGGTGGCTAAACCTCTCTAAAAAGACCGCCAAAACTAAGAAGAGAATTGTGTACCTCAACTAGATATAATAGATACTAGAGCCCCCAAAAAATGAACTATCTCTTGAATGTACAGCTTAGTATAATCATCTCCCAAATAATTAGTCTGCATTGGAAGAAAATGGGCAGACTTGGTCATCCTATCTACAATCACCCAAATGTAATCATATTGGTTTCGGGACCTAGGAATGTCCTGCAATAAAGTCCATGTTGATCATCTCCCATTTCCAAAGAGGTAAAGCTATCTCTTGGGAAGTGCCACCTGGTCTCAAATGTTCCACCTTAACTTGTTGACAATTCAAATACTTAGCCACAAAGTTAGCAGCATCTCTTTCCATGTTATTCCACCAGTAAATCACCTTAAGATCATGATACATTTTTGTAGAGCCGGGTGAACAACATACCTAGAAGTGTGAGCTTTGTCAAAAATTCTATCTCGTAACCTATCAATATTTGGCACACATAAACGACCTTGATACCTCAAAAACCCATCACTTCCAATTACAAATGTCATTATATTTTGTTGACCAACATCTTTCTTAATCTGCATCAAAATGGGATCCCTGGTTTGTTTTTCCATAGCCTAAGTAGATAATGATGATTTAGCTACCTCTTATATGAACACTCCTCTTTTCATAGAATCCAGAAGTAGAACCCCTAAATTAGCAAGCTGATAAAAATCCTTCACCATTTTCCTCTTTCCTTCCTCTACATGAGAAAGGCTACCCATGGACAATCTGCTAAGGGCATCAGCAACCACATTGGCCTTACCAAGGTGAAAATCCAGTCTCATGGCATAATCCTTCAATAACTACAACCACCACCTCTTCCAGAGATTCAGTTCTTTCTACATGAAAAAATACTGCAAACTTTTGTGATTAGTAAACATAGCAACATACACCCCATAAAGATAATGAACCAAATCTTTAGTACAAAAACCATCGTCGCTAACTCTAAATCATGGGTGGGATAATTTTTCTTATGCACCTTTAATTGCCTAGATGCATAAGCCACCACCTTACCCATGCTGCATAAGTACACACCCAAGTCCCACCCGGGACATATCAAAGTAAACAACAAATCCTATATACCCTCAGGAAGGGTCAAAATCAGTGCAGTAGTCAGCTTGTCTTTCAATTTCTCAAAACTATTCTCGCAAGAGTTGGACCGCAAAAATTTAACCTTTTTCTGAGTCAATCTAGTAAGTAGAGAATCTATGGATGAAAAACACTCTACAAGTCTTCTGTAATACCCTGCCAAACCCAAGAAGCTCCGGATGTTGGTTGGAGTTATGGGTCTGGGCTATTTTCTCACTGCCTCAACCTTTTGGGGGTCAACCTTAATTCCTTCACTAAAAACAATATGCCCCATAAAAGCAATAGCACTAAGAAAAAATTCACACTTGAAAAACTTTGCATACAACTCATGACCCTTAAGAGTTTGAAGGATGATTTGGAGGTGATTGGCATGTTCCTCCTCACTCTTAGAGTAAATCAAGATGTCGTCAATAAAGAATATGATGAATAGATCTAGAAATTGGCGAAATACCCTATTCATTCGGTCCATAAATGGTACAGGGGAATTAGTCTATTCGAAGGGCATTAATAAGAATTCATAATGACCATATCGGGTTTAGAAAACCATTTTGGGAATGTCAGCCTCTCTAAACTTCAATTGATGGTACCTGAATGAAGGTTTAGTTTGGAAAAACATTTGGCACCTTGGAGTTGGTCAAAGAGATCATTGATTATGGTAAGAGAGTACTTATTTTTAACTGTTACTTTGCTCAGATAACGATAATATATACACATACAGAGGGAGCCATCTTTCTTATGCACAAAGAGTATCGAAGCACCCTAAGAAGAGACACTAGGACGAATAAAGACTTTGTCAAGAAGGTCCTTTAACTGTTCTTTCAACTCTTTAAATTCTACAGAAGTCATTCTGTATAGCAAAATAGAAATAGAGTGGGTTTTTGGAAACAAGTCAATGCCAAAATCTATCTCCCTATCTAGTGGTATCCCAAGGATATTATCAGGAAAGACTTCGAGCAATTCATTAACTACAGGAGCAGACTAGAGGGAAGGACTTTTAGTTCTAGAATCTTTGACCCAAATAAGATGATACAAATAACCCTTTGATATGAGCTAATGGGCTCTAAGATAAGATATGAATTTCCCTCAAGGGGCAAGAAAATATCCATCCCATTCTATCACTGACTCATTAAGAAAAGAGAAGGTGACCATTATGGTTCTACAGTCTAAGGTAGAATAACATGAATGGAGCCAATCCATTCCCAAAATAGCATCAAAATCAATCATGTTCAGCTCTGCAAGATCGGCCACAGTATTATGATGAAAGATAGACACCACACAATTTTGATAAAATCTCCTAGTCATAATAAAGTCACCAACAGGAGTCGAAATAGAAAAGGGTTCTAAAATATTCTCAAGCTCAAAACCAAAACTATCTGCCATGTAAGGGGTCACATAAGACAAGGTAAACCCCGGGTCAAGTATAACATACACATCACGGGAGAAAATTTGTAACATACCCATAACAACATCTTGTGAATCCTCTAAATCCTATTGATTAGACAAAGCATATAACTGGTTTTGACCACCTCCAGTAGTAGAAGTAGTACCTTTAGGTAGTGGAGCTGTGGAATTTGACTGGGACTTAGTACCTCCAAAATTTTCTCTAACTGAATGATAGTCTCTTTGAATATGACCTGGCTGACCGCAAGTATAGCACACTAGCCTACCCTACTAATACTTTCTTGGTTAATTCTTACCGCAAGAACTATATCATAGGAATGACTGGTACAGTGTCATGACTCAAACTGGGGCCTAGCCGTAATGGACATCCCGAACCATGAAGGCCCGGAACACCCTTCTCTATCTGGTAATCATGCACAACATTCAAATAATAAAAGAAAATGAAGAAATATAATCGAATACGAAAACATGGTCATACTCTGAATTTAATTTAACAATGAAGGATAAAACCCTAATATCAACAAAACAACATCTGAACTAGTCTGTGAAATCTCTACTACATCTAAAAATAACAACTATCTGAAAACTGGGACAAGGCCCCCAGTAGTGTATTTATCTCACCACGATGTGGTCTACATGACAAAGGGAATGACACCGCAATGCAGGCTTATTGCGATGACCTACTGGTTTCATGATCCACATATGTCCCAAACCCCATCCGAAAAATCCTAAACTCCTCCTATTCATGCTTCTTACATCCCTGAACATGAACTAACCTAAAAACCAACATCTCAGGGTCATGAAGAGAAAAATAAAAATCCTCAAAGCTTAAGGTTCTAGAAAGTGACTAAGTTCCCAATATTTAGTGAAAATTTCAGGCTTTAAGCCCCTTATGCATGCAAATAACAACTGAACTAAGCTATGAATAGTAGGGGTATTATAGTTGTGTAGTTGACTCAGAGCCAGCATGAGTAGGTCCCATACTAGGCATGTCATCAATAGTCTGTGAGATGAGGAGTAACAATTGTATGAGGAGTAATAGATTCTGCTGCAGGATTCTAAGAAGAATCAGTAGGACCTTAAAGCCCAAATGAGACTGGCACTTCATTGTGAGATGGTATAGAATACTGGTCACCTATTTCTACACTTGCATAGTATAAGACAAGAAATATAGGAGAGATGAAGATGGTGGCATTTGTTGGAAAGGGAAGATGTTTTCTTTAAAGACCACATCTCTACTAACAAAGAAAATTCTGGCATAAAGATCATACAACTTATAAACCTTTTGCAGAGTTACATATATAAGAAGGCAACTAGGATAGCTCTTGAGGAGAACTTTTCACTAGGTTTTACCTAGAGTAGCATAAGAAAGGGAACCAAAAACTTTTAAGTGATCAAGTGCTAGAGGAGCACCCTGCAATACTTCAAATGGTGTTTTTCCAAAAAGAAATGATGATGGTAGCTTTTTGATCAAATACACTCCAGTTAGCACACATTCTTCTCAAAATCTTAAGGGCACACTAGATTGGAATCTCAGAGATCTAGCAACATCTAGAATATATCTATGTTTCCTCTGCACCACCCCATTTTTTTGGGGTGTATAGACACATAAGCTCTAGTGAATAATGCCCATGATACAAGTAGGTCATTTTCCTATGAATTGAAGAATTCACTCCCATTGTCTATTCTAAGAATCTTCACAGGAGAAAGAAACACACTCTAAACCATAAGAAGGAAATATTTGAGAGCAACTACCACTTCTGCTTTGGAGACAAATAGGAATAACTAGGTATACCTTGAAAAATCATCAACCAAGGTGTGAAAATAACTCTTACCATCATGAGTTGGGACTCTATGAGGAGCCCATACATATCCATGCAAAAGTTGAAAGCAAGCAGTAGTAGAGGTAGTACTTATAGGAAAAGGAAGTCTAGATTGCTTTCCTAGAGGGCACACAGTATAATGTTCAGTAGAGTTCTTATGAAATTTTACATTTTTCAAGTAGTTTAGTTTTAGTAGAATATTAAAAGGCACATGACCTAGCCTTTTGTTCCATAAAGAGAGATTTAGGTCTGCTGAGGGTGCTTTCACTACCTTGAGTCATTACAAGATAAGCAACACTTAAAACATACAAATCATAAAATCAGGATAAAAATTGCACAACAATTCAATTTTTTGGTTAGCTTAGACATAAATAATAGATTGTACTTAAACTATAAAATATGCAGTACTTCACTGATCTGACAACCTTTAAGTACTTATGAGTGTCCTACATGACTAACACTAGTACAAACACCTGTAGGCAAGCGAACTCAACCAATACTTGATTCACTTAGCATCTTGGTGGTGTTAGTAAGCATGTGTATTGTCAATTTTTTGCTGAATGCCTCTCAATATTGAGAATCTTTCCATTAAATAGAAAGTATAAAAGATTACAATTCTAGAGATCCGTCTTTCTATCCTTAAAGATCAACTTTCTTAACCTTTAAATCTACTATTCCATCCTACCAAATCTGCTCTACTATAGCCACTATTATTCTCTTTAATTACTAAATCAAATCTATGTAATTACACTAATATAAAAAAATATATAGATAAATTAATATATACAATATTTACATCATGCTATCATCCCCCTTTAAATTGATGCTGGTAGATCAAGAAGCATCAATTTGCCAACTAAAAATTGATGTCGTCGTCATGCCATTAATTTTGTAAATGCATCAGCTATTTGAAGATCACTGGACATGTGTAGAAGAGTAATGACACATTTATCTACAACTTCTCATATATAATGACAGTCTACTTTGATGTGTTTGGTCTGCTCATGATAAACCAAGATAGTAGAAATTTGAATAGCAGTTATATTATCAGCATTGAGAGGAGTAGGATTAGATTGAGGAAATCCAAACTCAACAAGTAATCCACGAAGCCACATAATCTTGGAGCAAGCAGTAGACATTGCTCGATATTCAGCCTCTATTGAAGATTTTGACACATGGTCTTGCTTCTTACTCTTCTAAGATATCAAAGACTCTCCAGGAGACATGCACCAACCAGTAACCGAACAACAATTTTCAAAACATCCTGCCTAATTAGAATTACTAAAAGCATTAAGAAAAATAGGGTAACTACTAGGAATGAATAATCCATGAGTAAATGTTCCTAGGAGTTATCGAATGGTGCGACAGACAGCCACCAAATGAAGATGACGGGGATCTTGCATGAACTAACTAACTTGTTGAACTACAAAAGAGATATCAGGCCTGGTAATAGTAAGGTAATTTAAGCTCCCAACTAATTGCCAAATTATAGTTGGATCAGGAAGATCACATTCCTCCCGGCGATACTTTACATTCAATTCTAATGGAGTATCTATAGAGGAGGAATTCTGAAGACCTGCCAAAGAAATCAAATCTAGCGTATATTTGTGTTGATTTATAAACACACCGGATGAATCATGATGAACTTCCAAACCCAAGAAATATGTAAGAGTACCAAGATCTTTCATATGAAAAGAATTCTTAAGTTGCAGTTACAGGATAATGATTAGACAAGAATTAGTTCCTGTAATAATAATGTGTAACACCTCGATTTTCTGAACCGGAATGCTACACGGTGCTCATGACCCCGAAGGACCACAAGCTAACCCATGACCGATATTTGTACCTGTATACTGCATAATATATCATAAAATATGGAAACATGAACATGGAAGGCCATAAGGTTAGAACTGAATAAACGTCTAATGTCATAGATGAGTAGGTATTCTGCATCTTGTACATGAGTAGGTTTTGCAAGTAAGCATAGCATAATTCCATAAGACTAGTTCATGAGTAATCCAACAGTGTTCCCAAGACACATTATCAACATGGATGACATTGAATCATAGAGGCCTATCATGGATCCCCCCCCCCCTTAGTCACAATTTATCTATAATGTATGATTTCTAGTCTATTAAGTATTTTATCAAACTTCTAGTCTATTAAGTATTTTATCAAACACCTTACATGCACAACTTAGGCATAGGTGTAAATCATACAATTACTCATCATAAATAATCAAACTTACATGTTTTCAACTCATATGATGTCATAGATTCATAATAACACATAAAGATTTAATCTTGGCATCATTCAACACATAAACATGATCAAAAATCCATTCATAACATGAAAACCATAATATATAGTTTTAGAAAAGGATTCTTGAACTTCATGGATGAAAGGAGTCCATGAATGAACATACGCATACCTTAGAAAGGAAACCTTGATGATTTGCTGGAGAGTTCTTGGATTGGGAAACTTAATTCTTGATTATCTTGGAAAAAGGCTTGAATCTTGCTTTTGAGAGATAAGTTTGATGAAAACCCTAATCTTGTGGTTGAGAGTGTAAGAGAGAGCTTTTTGAGATATTTAACTAAAGAGAATGGAAGATAATACGTTCCTTGAGGGTTATAAGTCGTGGGAAGTAAAGGGAAAAGACCAAAATACCCTTACTAAAACGTCCCTCAAGTTCTGGAAAGAAAAGCTGACGACATTCGTGGCAAGGCATCAAAAATGTGACAGGCCATAAAAAAGGTAGTCATACAAAAGCTGGACTCTGCCTAAGGCTAACGACAATTTTGACAAGGCATCACAAATGTGAGAGGCCGTCAAAAATGTCGTCACACAGAAGTTGAATTCTGCCTAAGGCTGACGAAAATTTTTTACAAGGCATCACAAATGTGATAGGCTATCAAAAATGTCATCACACAGAAGTTGGATTCTTCCTAAGGCTGACGACAATTTTTAACAAGGCGTCACAAATGTGACAGGCCATCAAAAATGCCGTCACACAGAAGCTGGATTCTGCCTAAGGCTGACGACCTTCGTGATAGGGCATCACAAATGTAGTAAGCTACCATGAATGTCATCACAGTGTTTCCAGCCTAACATGCTGGAGTAAAATAGGAATAACTCTTTGCTCCGATATGAAATTTAGGCGAAATTGGTATCGTTGGAAACATAATTCAATTATATATGTGTTGATAGGTCATGAGCTAAAAAATTCCAAGTATAATGAGAGATATGCTCATTTGAAATTTACTTTACCAATATCCTTCTCCAGAATTCAATCGGTAAGGAATGTTTTGATTGGTCTGATAGCTGGGAGTTATTTGAAGCCTTAATATACATCTAACTTAATCATAAAACTATAAAATAACCATGATGTACTATGCATGATCTTGGTACATGGCTCTAATAGTGGTTTGGATTTTTTGGGGTATTATAATATCTCCCTCTTGGAAACATTTGTCCTCGAATATTACTGGCTGAGATGAGAGAAAAGACAACTTACACGAATAGATAGCATGAATGACTGATCATGATTTCATGGATGACATGACTGAAAACTGAGCATATCATACTGTACATGCATATCTGATGCATGGGTAGCTGATTTATGAATGTAGGACTGAGTGTTCCGATAAACTGAGTTTCTCAAACTGAGAATGCATATCTGATGCTTAACTGATAAGTTGAATCAATGCATATCTGATGCATGATTATTGACTGACATGATACATGAATGCATGATTGAAAGCACTGATAAGCTGACCACACATATCTGATGCGTGAATACATAACTGAACTGATTCACAAACATGCGACTAAACATGCAATGGTAAAGAAACAAAGATTGAACTAAAACATGAGAACATGAATGATTCTGCTATGTGACATGTGGACTGAACATCATGAACTGAACTGAACCTCTGAATACTTGACTTACAGCTGAGGTCTAACTTGAAGGTCAACTTATGAGTACCCTCTATTCTAGATTGAATTTATTATGCAAGGAGAAATTAAAAGATCTAAGGCATGAGAGCATTAAGATAAAGTGAGGTATCTCCCCCTTGGGACACTATGTCCCTCTAAGAACGCTTACCTTACGGAGTACTGGGTGATGCACATGGAATCTACGAACTAGATTATAACTAAACTTTGGGAGTCTGAAACTAATGCATGATGCATAAGATGAAATGAACTTGCAAATACTAGGAGGTTCTACCTTGAAATTGTTACATTCTCGAAGGTTTTGGATAGCATAAATAGATGCAAGGATGAGAAAACAAGCTATATAAATCTGACTGCTCAATTGCTAAACTGACTCGCTGGCATGACATGAATATTGAAAGAAGGGAAACTATTCCTAAAACATCTCATAGCCTCTTGCACATAAGTGTGGTGCACAACACATGCATGTACAAGATTCTACTAGATGCGGATTTCAAACATCCTAGGAATCTATTGAACCTTAGGCTCTAATACCAAGTTTGTAACACCCTGATTTTCTGAACCGGAATGCTACACGGTGCTCATGACCCCGAAGGATCACAAGATAACCCATGATTGTTATCTGTACCTATATACTGCATAATATATCATAAAATGCGAAAACATGAACATGAAAGGCCATAAGGTTTGAACTGAATAAACATCTGGTAACAAAATATCTGAAAAGGGTATAATAATACCAAAACAAGTCATAAATACTAAAAATAATGAGATCTAAATATCTAATCTGACATCTAGTCTGAAAGCCTCTAACTGAACTAAATAAGGATTTGAAGGAACATGTCTCCAACTAACTCCATCTAGTAACTGAATAGTAAATGTAGCAATAATCATATCGTCCTTGAATGAGAAAGACTCACTGCAAACTCTAAACACTGGAATGCTACTACTGATCTGGAGCTCGTGCCTCTGAACCTATGGTTTAACATAAGAGAAAGCACCATAACGCAAATGCGTCAGTACATTTGAATGTACTGAGTATACGAGTGAGGTAGGCTAAATGCAAAAGGTTATATGCATGAACAATGCTGACTATTATGAACGTGAGAATACATACATGCATACTTAACTGTAACTAAACTCATGGAGATACTGACTACTGAGTCTGAATACTGACAACATGAGTGTACTGATACTGAGATGCTGAATAGTTTAATGACTATTTCTGACAGTTCAAATTATGAAAAACTAGTCTGGTTGACTGTGTCTGACAGTCTTGAATCTGAATATTGATATCATGAATTGTGATAACTGATATAACTGATACATGAGTTCAGAAAACTGATATAACTGATATAACTGTGATGAACGGCCTAATCGATATAACAGATATTGAGCGACTGTATCTAATAGTCTAAGTTCTAATGGAACTATTTGAGTTCTATTTTATATGGAGTAACTAAATTTGAGATCAGTCCTATCTAGCTGGTGATCTTTAAAGATGATGATTCTGATACTGTTTAACTATAGTTGAGATCAGTCCTGTTTAATGGGTGATCTTTGAGTCTATTTATAATGATAAGGACTGATTGTCTCTAACAGTACTGAATCTATATTACTGAACTGATGACAGTCCTGAATCTATAACTGAAACTGTGGGATGTATTCATCTAACCGACATGCCTCAAGCTGAGCTGACTGGGTCCAATCTCAGCCCTGACTGGAAGGGTGTCAGTCCGTATCACCAGTAAAGACATTTGCTGTGGAGTCAGTCCTAATCTAGCAGGTGACTCTTGGGATCATTCCTATACATATAAATATGCTAACAGGTGACCCCTGAGTATGTCAGTCCTATCTAATGGGTGACATCTTGTACCTACGCTGACTACGTAGTTCTGGAACTTAGGGATTGCTTCTAAGGATCTGAGACCTAATCTAGCGGGTGAGTCCCCATCCCTAGGCTCACTTGGTGCTGAATCTTACCTCCATCTGAAAGACACTGAACTAAATAACTGGGCTGAACTGAATAACTAAACTAAACTGATTAGATGAACTGATACTGATTAACTAGACTGATACTAGTGGTATTGTTTGGCGGAGCTAAACTAAGTTTACTAGATTTTGATTACTGCCGGAATGTACTGAGTTTTGAGGACTGGTTGAGAGTACTGAAGTTACTGAGATTGACTGTGAATACCGAGGTTACAAATATTACTGAGTACTGAGATCACTGAGGTTACTGACCTACTGCGATTACTGAGGTTTCTAGATTTTCCTGAGTCACATGACTGATTGAATTCTATAGATCATGGCTTGACTGAAAGTATCGTGATAACATGACATGGCTCTAGGAAGGGAGCTATATTTTTGGGTACGAATACCCCCAGGACTCGATGGAAGGAAACTGACACAACATGACTGACTTGATCATAAGAGTAGAGTCCATAATCCACAATATCATAAATAAGGTATTTCATACAAAGCATGGTTCTCAACATTGTATTTCATAGAAGGGAATTTCATACAACATGTATATACTTGCATAGCATCCAATATCATGCTCATTACATATTACAACCACAATCCATAATATCATAACTTGGGGAATTTCGTGAAGTACATGGGTATTCTACATCTTGTACATGAGTAGGTTTTGCAAGTAAGCATAGCATAATTCCATAAGACTAGTTCATGAGTAATCCAACAGTGTTCACAAGACACATTATCAACATGGATGACATTGAATCGTAGAGGCCTATCATGAACTCTTCCCTTAGTCACAATGTAGGTATAATGCATGATTTCTAGTCTCTTAGGTATTTTATCAAACACCTTACATGCACAACTTAGGCATAGGTGTAAATCATACAATTACTCATCATAAATAATCAAACTTATATGTTTTCATCTCATATGATGTCATAGATTCATAATAACACATAAAGATTCTATCTTGGCATCATTCAACACATAAACATGATCAGCAATCCATTCATAACACGAAAACCATAATATATAGTTTTCGAAAAGGGTTCTTGAACTTCATCGTCGAAAGGAGTCCATGAATGAACATACGCATACCTTAGAAAGGAAACCTTGATGATTTACTGGAGAGTTCTTGGATTGAGAAACTTAATTCTTGATTATCTTGGAAAAAGGCTTGAATCTTGCTTTTGAGAGATGAGTTTGATGGAAACCCTAATCTTGTGGTTGAGAGTGTAAGAGAGAGCTTTTTGAGATGTTTAACTAAACAAAATGGAAGATAATACGTTCCTTGAGGGTTATAAGTCATGGGAAATGAAGGGAAAAGACCAAAATACGCTTACTAAAACGTCCCTCAAGTTCTATAAAGAAAAGCTGACAACATTCGTGACAAGGTGTCAAAAATGTGACAAGCCATCAGAAATGTCGTCACACAGAAACTGGACTCTGCCTAAGGCTGACGACAATTTTGACAAGGTGTCATAAATGTGATAGGCCATCAAAAATGTCGTCACACAGAAGTTGGATTCTGCCTAAAGATGACAACAAATTTGGACAAGGCGTCACAAATGTGATAGGCCATCAAAAATATCATCACACAGAAGCTGGATTCTGCCTAAGGCTGACGATAAATTTTGACAAGGCGTCACAAATGTGACAGGCCATCAAAAATGTCATCACACAGAAGTTGGATTCTACCTAAGGCTGACGACCTTCGTAATAAGGCATCACAAATGTGGTAAGCTACCATGAATGTCGTCATACTATTTCCAGCCTGACATGCTAGAGTAAAATAGGAATAACTCTTTGCTCCGATATCAGATTTAGGAGAAATTGGTATCGTTGGAAAGCTAATTCAATTATCTATCTGTTGATAGGTCATGAGCTCAAAAATTCCAAGTATAATGAGAGATATTCTCGTTTGAAGTTTACTATACCAATATCCTTCTGAAGAATTCAATCGGTAAGGACTGTTTTGATTCGCTGATAGCTGGGAGTTATTTGAAGCCTTAATATACATATAACTTAATCATAGAAATATAAAAGAACCATGATGTACTTTTCATGAGCTTGGTACATGGGTCTAATAGTGGTTTGAATTTTTTGGGTATTACATAATGTCATCTACATATACCAAAAGAAGAACACAACCTATGGATGTTTTCCGAAGAAATAAGATGAGTCATATTTGCTCTACTCAAAAGATAATTGTAGCAAAGTAGACCAAAATTTGTCAAACCAACCTCTGGGAGCTTGTTTTAATCCATACAAAGATGGCTTCAACTTGCATACATCGGATGTAGGCAATGAGAACAAACCTGGTGGGGTTTCATATAAATATCCTCTTTGAGATCACCATGAAGAAAAGTATTTTTCACATCCATTTGATGAAGAGTCCAGTTTTGTGAAGCTGCAATGGCAATAATAGTTTGCACCATTGTCATTTTTTCTAATAGTGGAAAAGTCTCTTCATAGTTCCCATCATACTCCTTCTTGTTATCAAGAACAACCAGCCGAGCTTTGTACCGACCAAGAGTTCCATCAGAGTGAAGTTTAATTGAATAAAACCATTTACATCCAATTGGATGGACATTTGAAGGACATGAAACAATACCCCATATGTCATTTTCTTTAACAGCCAAAAGTTCTTTCTCCACTGCCTTCTGCCAACATTCATGCTTGGAAGCTTGTGAGTAACAAGTTGGAGCAGAAATGGTGGATAAAGTAGATGAAAATCCATACCAATTAGGAGTACGAGATACTCTCGAAGATCGCCGAGTTGGCTCAAGAGGAGCAAGCCTTGAAGAATTCTCAGATTCTAGTTATGGAGCAGTTTCAGGTGGCGGATCAATATCAGGAGGGGGTAAAGTTAGCCGCCGACGTTCCTACACAAATCAGGTTTGAACCTCTTAGAAGAAGATGACAAATCCTTAAAATTAGGAAGAAGAAGAGAAGCAGGAGATGACTCAACATGAGTAGGAAAAAAATACTAATTTTCAAAGAAAAATAACATTTCTAGAAACATGAAATTTATTAGAACATGGATCAAAGCAGAGAAAACCTTTTTGTGAAGTACTACAACCCATAAAATCACATTTAGTAGACTAAACAAAAAGTTTATTACACTGAGAAGGAGGAAGATGCACAAAACAAATACAACAAAATGTATGAAAATTATCAAAGCTTGGATTTTTGTGATAAGGACGAAAATATGGAGATTCAAGATTCAAGACTTTAGATGGTAGTGTATTAATTAAGTAAACAGCAGTAGACAAAGCTTCCACCTAATACTTAGATGGAACAGAGGACTCAATCAATAAAGTACGGGTGACATCTAAAAGATGACGATTTCTACATTCAGCAACCCTATTTTGTTGTGGTGTATATGGACAGGAGCGTTGTGAGACAATTTCTTTTTCAAGAAAAAAAATTTGAACTCATAAGACATATATTATCCTCCATAATCAGATCTTAATAATTTAATGCAAGTAAAAAACTGAGTCTCAATGTAGGCCAAAAATGTCTTGAATATGGAAAATACCTCAGATTTGGAACGAAGAAAATATACCCACGTAAATCAACTGTAATCATCTATAAATGTCACAAAGTACTTTAAATGAGCATGAGAAACAATTGGTGAAATATCTCAAACATCACTATGAATGACATCAAAACACTTTGTAGCACGACTACCAAAATTAGGAAAAGGAAGAATTTTACTCTTGCCTAATTTACAAGTAGAACAATCAAAGGAAGCAGTGGAAAATAGATTTTTATTCCCCAATAAATCCAAATTTGATAAATGAGATAACACAATATAATTTGGATGTCCTAAGCTCTTATGCCCTACCTCAGTCTTACTAGGTGTAGAAGTACAAGTAAATGATAGAACACGAGGAATGGAGAAGTGTATAGGAAACAGTCGTCTAATTAGGCCCCTTTGCAATTATAGTCCCCAACACCTAATCTTGCACAAGACAACCATTACGAGAAAAATTCACATCACAATTGTTATCTACCAATTGTCCAACTGCACTAGACATATCCCTACCCTTTCCTTTACCTTGGGCAGCAAATCCTACAATAATATCATCAACTTGCTTGAAAGGATTTTGTGTGACAAAACATTGTTTTTCACGGAGTAATTCCCTAAAACAAACATCCAAGGAGAGAGACGGGTCATGATTCACTCTCAAACTCAGAGCGTAACTTCATTAAAAATTGATCTCGCTTAGTTTGCTCATGAACTTGTTAAATTACAGAGGGCGATTCGGTAAGTATTTTGGCATAAACAATATCTGTTAATTCAGCCCATAAGTTCTGAAATCTAGAAAAATAATCCTGAACAGAAAGACCTCCTTGAGAGTAATGAGAAATTTCATACTCTAAGTGAAAGCATTGGGCACTATTATCTTGGTTGTAAACCCTTTGTAAATAATTCCACATGGTTTTAGCTGTCTTGTAAGGCCTGAGATTAAGAAAATAGGAGGGTCAATTGACCCTAAAATCCATGTCATCACCCAAGCATCTTTAGTCTTCCATTAACCCAACTTTGTAGGATCAGTAGGAGCAGGATCGGCTCCATATATATGGCCCCATAGTTCTTTTCCACTGACAAATAACTGAAACTGAAACTCCCATGATGAAAAAAAATCCCATTGAAACGAACACTGAATGATTCAAACTGATATGAAGTTATATTTATGAAAATTAGAAATACTAACTCAAAAAGAATAACTAAAATGACCAAGATCAAAGTCCAAGGTGTTAATTGTCCAAGGACCAAGATCTTCCTATCTCTAAAGATCAGGCTTTCTATCCGCTATTCTATTCCACCAAATCTGCTCTACTATAGCCCCTATTATTCTCTTTAATTATTAAATCAAATCTATGTAATTACACTAATATACAATAATATATAGCTAAATTAATATATACAATATTTACATCTAACATGTATATCATTAATCATATGTGTGGAGACCCAATATCTATTATCCACTTAACCTCACAGGAGTAAGGTAAAGGTCCAGCCATCATACCTTAAGCTCTAACTACTAAGTGGCCATTATTTCTTTTTTTCAAGCAACTTAATGATTTACCTATATTGG
This sequence comes from Capsicum annuum, assembly GCF_002878395.1. Classification (NCBI taxonomy): domain Eukaryota; kingdom Viridiplantae; phylum Streptophyta; class Magnoliopsida; order Solanales; family Solanaceae; genus Capsicum; species Capsicum annuum. Next base: position 214,921,945 of record NC_061116.1, on the reverse strand, counting down.
TCCTGAGTAAATTATGATTTACCTAGCGAAAGATCATGACACATGAATTTAAACATAAACCATGAAATTTGACTTACACACGTAGGAACGACGGTTTGATTTCTATCTCAAAAATGCGGGGTGTTACAAGGTAAGCCTGAAAAGTAGCGTCTAAACTAGTCGGATATGAAGCATAAATCATGGAATAAGAGAAACATCCGCATGTAAACAACATGGAATAAAATTTGACTATATTTGTGGAGATTTCGTAACTATTCAAAAATTGAAAAGTTTGACACAATTAATTAATTAGTTAATAATTTTTATTTTTATTTTTATTTTGGAAACTGAAAGCATGTAGTTACAAATGGAACAACTAGTTAGTATAGTCTTTCATGGGCTATTAAAACAACCATTTGGAATAGTCTAAGTTGTTACAAATAATTAGGAAAGATGTTTAACAATCTCTGGTACATACATTAGATTTATTAAGAACTAATTTCAACATGCATAGACAGTCATGAATAGGGTTCCATGCCTCCTCAATGCACTTTCCAACTTTCAACACTTTGTGAACCATCCAAAAAGCCCATTAAGTATTACAGGTATCCCGTCATAAAACTAATTAGATATTACATTCATAAAAAAAGTCTATTGTATATTAACCTCGCTAAGTTATTTATCTTTTATAGAATATTATTCATGAATCATGCTTATTCATAATCTATTTATTTTCATTGTACATGATATTTGGCTAAAAAAAATGTCTTTATAATATACGAAATATACGGCGAGTCCTTGATAATATCAAAGGGCACAAAAAGGATAGAAGAGGGAGATAAACATAAACTCACTTCATGTCATTTGTAAAACTTCATCTATTAAATACATTTAATAGGGAGTACCTAGATGATACTCTCAAAAATTTTGTTTTACTTGACCCCTGTACTGAAAGTAGTTGTTTAAATTTACTTGTCCAATTTATGAAATCAAGAGAAATTTATTATATTTTGTTTATTTTCTACAAATCATATTAAATAACTACACAAAATAATAAAGCCAAATTTAAAGTTTCAAAGCATCACTGATAAGATGAATTTAATAAAGTACACCCCTAATTAATATTTTCTTAAAGATTGTATGTCAAGTCAATATGGGTCAAGTAAAATAAAATGAAAGGGAGTTCAAAAGATCATGCGCCTAGGATTACTAAATGACATTTGAATCTTGATACAAAGCTAGGTGTGTATCAAGAGATTTCAACCAACTCAAAAACAACAAGATGAACAACAAGTTCCTCGTGAATCGAAATAGGCCTCACACGGCTTCACTAGACTTTGAGTTTGTGTTTTGAACAAGAAAATGAGAGGAATAACAAGGAAACAATGCTAGTGAACCAAAAGAGCCCCACACAGCTTCACTGGACTTTAGATTCAACAACACAAACAAGATTACAAAAGAGATAGAAACTTAATATACAATATTCAAAGATCTAAGAACCCTAACAATGAGAAAGGACCGTAAGAGTAGTGAATATCAATACCAAGTTTTTACTTGGACCAAGAGGAACTCAAGAACCCCAAGATCCTAGTTTCTTGCCAAGAGACAACACTAGTATCACTCTACTAGTGAGTTTTTGAAATTAGGGCTTCTCCAATAGAAGAGACAAGTTCCAAAATACTATAAGTGTTTTGTTGTCTTCCAAAATATGAATGAACTAACTAAAAGACTAGCCCTAATAAATGGCTTATATAGTCAATTACAAAGGGAGGAAAAAAGATCAAAATACCCTTGATATTAAGTGAGTGGGTTTGGGGTGTTTTGTTGGGGCTTTTCACACTTTAATAAGTATAGGCCCTTAGATGGGCTCACAAGGGCCTCACACATGGCCAAGGATATGAACAAGGCTTGGAGTCGTTGTAACTCACGCGCTTGACTTCATGTGAAAAGTCTCAAGCTAGGAATTCCATATCATCCTCTCCATCTTGAAGAGAATTTGTCCTCAAATTCGGATCATTGTTCTCCTCCACCGTTTCCATCCGAGAGAGGTCGCACATGTTGAAAGTGTTGTGCACTTTATATTCCGGGGGTTGATCAATCTTGTAGGCATTGTCGTTGATCCTTTCTAATACTTGAAAAGGGCCATCACCCCACAACATCAACTTACCATTCCTTTTAGATGGGAATCTATCCTTCCTAAGGTTTAACCACACCCAATCTCCTGGTTTAAGAATTAGCTTTCTTCTTCTTTTATTGGTTCGCCTTGCAACTTCTTGGTTTTTCTGCTCCAACTGCAACCTCACCTTCTCATGTAGCTTCTTCATGGCCTCGAACCATTTGCTTCCATATAAGCTTGTCACAAGATCACTTGACAAAGGGTTTAAATCCAAAGGGGTGAGGGGGTTGGTGTCGTATACACACTCAAAGGGTGCCATCCCCGTTCTTGAGTGTATAACACGATTATAAGCAAATTTAATCAATGGTAAGTACTCCTCCCAAGAAGTAATTTTTCCCTTAACCATGGACCGTAGCATAGACCCTAAGGTCTTATTTACTACTTTTGTTTGGCCATCGGTTTGTGGGTGGCATGATATTGAAAACAACAACTTAGTACCGAGCCTACCCCACATGGACGTCCAAAAGTGGCTTAGGAATTTAGAATCCCTATCACATACTATGGTCCTCGGAACACCATAAAGTTTTACAACATTATCAACAAACAAAGAGGCGACACTAGGTGCATCATCACAGTTAGAATAAGAAATAAAGTGAGCCATCTTGGAAAATCGATCCACCATGACAAAAATATTATTTCTCCCCCTTCTAGTTCTCAGAAATCCCAACATAAAGTCCATTAATATGTCAAGCCAAAGGCGCAAAGGGGTGGACAATAGGGTGTACAACCCGTGGGGTTAGAGGCGTGACTTGGCTACTTTGTACTCAACATATTGGCCGCAAATTCAGACCACATCCTTGTGCATTATAGGCCAATAAAATTGTTCTTCAAAAATTCCAAGGGTTTTCTTGACTGCAAAATGGACCATTAGACCTCCATTGTGTGCTTCCCTCACAAACAATTCTCTCTACAAACTTGAGGGAACACATAATCATCTACCCTTAAACAAGTATCCATTAAATTTGGTATAGGGATGGGAGCCCTTATCCGTAACCCACCTATCCCTATCCAACTCTTCACTTTCCCTATAGATAGGAGCGAAGTGAGGGTCCTCGGGATATAAATACTTGACGCTTTCAAATCCCATCAACTTATACGAAAAAGAAGACACAAGCACATATTTTTGGGATAAATCATCGACAACTACATTGTCTTTACCCTTCTTGTAATGAATAACATAAGGGAAAGTTTCAAGAAATTCAATCCATTTGGCATGCCGCTGGTTAAGCTTGTCTTGTGCCCGTAGATGCTTCAAGGATTCATGATTCACTCGGATCACAAATTCTGTAGGCTACAAATAATGTTTCTAAGTGGCCATGGCTCTAATCAAGGCATACAACTCTAAATCGTATGTAGAGTATTTTAGAGTTACTCTTTTAAGCTTTTCGCTAAAGTAGGCAATAGGCTTTAATTATTGCATTAAAACTTTGCCTATGCCAACTTTGCTAGCATCACATTTGACCTTAAAAGTATTGTCAAAATTTAGCAATTGTAGCAAAAGGGCAGTGATGAGTGTAGCTTTCAAGTCCTCAAAGCCCTTATCTTGCTCATCTCCCCACTTGAAAGACTAATCCTTTTTAATCACTTCAGTCAAGGAGGCAGCAATGGTGCAAAATCCTTTGAAAAAATGTCTATAAAAACTAGCAAAACCGTCGAAGCTTCTCACTTCACCTACGGTTTTGGGAGTTGGCCAATTTTTAATGGCATTAATCTTAGATTCATCCACTTTGACCCCTCTTGAGCTCACCACAAACCCAAGAAATACAACTTCATGGACACCAAAAAAAATACTTTTCTAGATTAGCATATAACTTCTCCTTTCGGAGGACATCAAACACACATTGTAAATGCTTTACATGCTCATCTAAGGATTTACTATACACCAACAGATCATCAAACTCAAAAACAACAAACTTTCTAATAAATGGCTTCATCATATAATTTATTAGCCTCATGAAATTGCTTGGGGCATTTGTTAGGACGAATGGCATAATCATCAATTCATAGAGACCGAATTTGGTCTTGAAGGCGGTTTTATATTCATCACCCGGTTGCATACGAATTTGGTGATAGCCACTCCTCAAATCAATTTTAGAAAACAAACACAAACCACTTAATTCATCAAGCATATCATATAGCCTAGGAATAGGGTGATGATATTTTACCGTTATCCTGTTGATGTCTCAACAATCAATGCACATATGCCAAGTCCCATCTTTCTTGGGAACTAGTAGCACTGGAAGAGTACAAGGGCTCATACTCTCCTTGATGTACTCTTTTTTGAGAAGTTCCTCAACTTGTCATTACAATTCCTTGGTATCCATCGGGTTGCTTCTATAAGCCAGTTTGTTGGGCAATTGTGAGCCAGGCATAAAATCAATTTGGTGCTCAATTCCCCAAAGTGGAGGCAATCCTTTCAGCAATTCCTTTGGGAAGACATCCTCGTAATTCTGCAAAACATGAGAAATAGGAAGAGAAATAGAAACATTAGTGGGGTTAGTATTAAAACAATAATCCAATAGGAGCATCAGAGTGTCCTCGTCATGATCCATAAATAGTTCTTTCCTCCTAGACAACATCACTATGATCCCATGCCCATTAGAATTTAGGGGTCCCTCGGTTTTCCATACCCCCTCACTCTCAAATTACCCTTTTTTTCCCTCACTCCTAGCCTTCTTTCCCTTTTCCCTTAAATCCCACATCTTTTGGTGTAATTCATTCACTTGGGAAGGCAATAATGGATGAAGAGTGACCTCTCGTCCATCCTTCTTAAGTGTATACCGATTGGACCTTCTATCATATTTGGTCGACCTGTCATATTGCCAAGGCCTTTCTAATAATAAGTGACAAGCTTACATTGGTATCACATCATAAAGCACCTCATCATGGTAGTTGGCTACCTTAAAACATATCACACATTTCCTTGTGACCTTTAACTCTCTGCATTCATTCAACCATTGTATCTTGTAAGGACTAGTATGAGGTGTAGTTGACAATTTTGAGAAGTTCACCATTGCAACACTGACCACATTCACACAACTTCCACTATCTATCACCATAGTGCACACACTTCCCTTCACAAGAAATTTAGTATAGAATAGATTATCCCGTTTGCTAGGATCATCTATCTCCTTAATAATCATGGCATGCCTCACTATAAAGTTTGGAACCATGCACTCCCTTTCTTGAGGATAAGAATCCTCATAATCATCATCATGATATGGCTCCTTCTTGACCTTCTCTCCATCTTGAGTCTCGGCCGCACTCTCATCACCCTCAATACCCACTTCTTCAACAAGGAAATACAATTTACCTTCCCTTAGGATTACATTGCATCGTTTAGGGAATTCATTAGCTTTATGCCCCCAATATTGGAACTTGAAGCATTAGAACCCTTTAGGATTAGGATACTTGTGAACTTCTTGCCTCAGAGGGATTTTGAGGACTGTTTTGGGCTCAAGAAGCCTAGTAGTGGTGGGTTGGTCCTTGTTTTTGGGCCAACCCGAAGAGGATTGAACCATATCCTTGCCTCTCGGCCAACCCGAGGTTGATTGTCCCTTTTCTTTGAATGACGACCTCTGCTTAAGTTTCTTTTTAATCTCAAGAGTCGCTTGGAAAATCCTTCGACGGTATCAAACTTGTGAAGTGTCAAATGAGTGGAGATCTCTTTGTTCAACCCAAACTTGAACCAAATGATATCATGACTAATTTGTTCCCGAAGATGATCAAGTTTCAACATAAGTTTTTGAAACTCATCATAATATGCCATAACACTTCGATTCCATTGCCGCAACTTGTACAATCTAGCAAATAACTCATGAAGATAGCTTTCGGAAATATACCATTTCCTCATTAGGTACCTCAACCAAAACCATGGTGGTGGTTTCCCCTTTACCAACTCGTTGACAAACCGCATGAAGTATTCCCATCAAGTGTTAGCATAGCCTTCAAAATAAGCTATGGCATAACAACTCTTCTTCTCTTTTGAGATATCATTCACTTGAAATACTTCATCACACGCTGACTCTCAAGCAAGATATACCTCGGGGTCACTTTTATCCTTAAAGATAGGTAGGCTCAATTTGATGGTATTGATGCCTACGTCTCTAACTTGGTGTCAGTTTCCACTTTATCCATACCCTCTGTATCTTCTTGGATCCACACACCCCCTCTCATCTCCTTCTCCCTCATATAGGAATCAACAAAGGCTCTATACCCTTCATAATCCTCTCTACCATATTTCTCAAAGTGAAAGGGATGGTTTTGGATGTTTGGAACTCGATTTGGAGGGATTGGATTTTATGGAGTTGGTGGTCTTTAGTTTAGTGGGGGTCAAAAAGGTAGGTTTGGATTTAGTAGAGGTATTGGATGCCCAAGTCCCTTTTGCGAAACTTGAGGAGTTTAGGAATGGGTTGGTCTATTGGAGTCTCGATTTAGGAGGTTATGAGAGGTTTCGCTTGCAGTATTTAATAGAGCTAGTGAAGGATTTGGCAATTGGCCATATTTCGGTAGTAACGGTGGTGGAGGAATTTCTATCATGTCCACTTGACAAAACATGTCGAGGAGTAGAAGGGTGAGAGTTTCTTTGACTCTCTACTTGTTCAAACCTCTTACTAATAGTCGTCACTTCTCCCCTTATGGTTCCAACTTCCGTACTCAACCTTTCAAGGGTTCAGGTCATAGCCTCAAGAGTGACTCTCATATTCTCCATTTCAGTAGAATCCACGGTTTGAGACATGGTTCTGTAATACCCCACACTTCTCCTAGTTTAAATTCATCTATAGAACATCAAAGATCTTTCTTCAAGGATGAATATATTTTATTCCATGTGATACTTTTAAGATTTTGAATTTTTATCATGTGAGAAATTGAATAAGCTTTCCATTGATATCAAATCCTCCCAAATCTGACACTCGCACGAAGAGTTAGAGCCATTTTAGTGAGATAGTGTGCCACCTGGCAATTTAGCGCATCGCGGAGCCAGCCAAAATGGTAATTGTCAAATTCCAGTGAGCCTCCGCAATTCCACTGCATAGTGGTGTCTTTCCAGTTCACAACCAAGATGGCAATGCAATTTCCACCACATCGCGCCAAGGCCCAGTTTCCCAATTGTCTAATTTCCAGTAAGCTGGCACGATTATGGCGCGTCGCGCCGGCACATAAAATCGGGATTTTTTCAGTTCCGGATTTTAATTCCAAGGGCAAAAAGGGTCTTTTTCCAACCCCTATATATACTCTTTAACACGAGATTCAACACATTTACACCCAAATATTGTTGGTTTCTCTAAATTTTGTTTAAGAACAAGACCTAGGGTTTTTAATCCAAGACCCAAATCATCAAGGTTTCACCGTGAATCTTTCAAGAATTAGTTCAGATTTTTTTAGTTGGGAGTAAGACTTAGCACTGAGCGAACCTAGGGATGGGGACTCACCCATTAGAGAGGACTGAGATCCCTAGGAGCAATCCCTAAGTTCCAGAATTACGTAGCCAGTATAGGTATGAGATGTCACCCGCTAGATAGGACTGACATACTCAGGGATCACCCGTTAGTATATTATATATATATATAGGACTGATTCTAGGGAGTCACCCATTAGATAGGACTGACTCCACAAGAGAGGTTTTTACCCATGGCACGGTACTGACACCGTTCCAACTAGGGTTAGAGGTTGGACCCCAACTTAGCTAGATGGGAAATATCGGTTAAATGACTACTTCCCATAGTCTTTGATACAAGACAAACATACCCCAAAAATCCACACATTCAAGAAAAAACATGAACCAAAATGGGACCTCACTCAGATTTGACAAATATAACAAGAATACAAGAAACAAGGGTGTATTTGACACCCAAAAACAGCCAACAACACAACAATAACAAGATGAACAAGATGAAAACAAGAATAACCAGATTCAGATACCACAACAATAGGATATAACGTTACAAGATTACGAAGGACAAAGGGATAGATAGTGAGACATAAACTACTATAATGACTAAGAACCTAAGTGTAGATGACACACAAAGATCCTTAATAATGATAGTAGGAACAACTACACTCTTAAATGAGACACAAGAGAGGACCTCAATCCTTCAAGCACCCCCAGTTCCAAGCAAACAAACAACAAAAGAGATTCTACCCTAATGTTGTAACCTAGTTTCGGCCAAGCCTCACAAGAGAGAGAACTTGAGGGTTTCAAGTGTGTTCTACCATTTTCAACATTCCAAAACTAAGTGAATAAACCCTAACATGTTCCTTATATATTACAAACAAATCGAAGTTAAAATGACCAAAAAGGCCCTTCAAGAATGGGCTGCCCCTCTAGTGTATGGAGTAGTCTATTTTGGTGTGTATTTGGGTCTTTAATTACACTTCTCTTGCACATACACTTGGTTTTTTTCAATGCACACCCACATAAGTCTATTTCCATGGTTATTCTTATATCATCCACTCCATCTTGAGAAGAATTTGCCCATAAATTTATGGCTTCACTTCGTTCAATTGGCCACTTGAAAAAAACACTCAAAACATGAAGAACCCGAGAGCTCAATATGAACAAGTCTTAGCCAACATCTTCATTTTGAACCTTGGCTTCCTCTTAATCTTGAGACTTGGCTTCAATCTTATCCGACTCAAGTCTCCTTCCATCATATAAGCATCATCGTAGACTCCATATACTTCGTGTCCCTTTCTTCCATACTCTTCTATAAGGACATATCAGTTTTGGGAAAGTGGAGTTTCAGTTGAGGGGGATATTTTGGTAATGTGGAGCTTCGGTTTTGGATATTGGATAGGAGAGAATGGGCCTCCAAGTCCTTCTTGTGGGACTTGATCAACTTGTGGGAAAAGTGATCTACCTCGTTCTCGATTTTGAGGGTAATTAGTAACTTGGCTCATGGCATTTTGTGGTGAACTTGGAGGGTTGACTTTTGTAGGCAAAGTCTTGGGGGTAATGGTGATGGAAGGGTTTTGGTCATGACCACTTGAGGAAATATGGAGTCGAGGGGAAGAAGTACGAGAGTTCCTTCGACTCTCCATTCGATCCAACCTCTCATTCATAGTAGACATCTCTCATCTGATTGAGGACATAGTCATAAGCATACTTTCCATTCCTCGGTTGATAGTTTCAAGTATTTCCAAGATAGCACCAAGATATTGCTGTCCATTGTAGCCAAGAAGTTACCTACAAAACAATAAACAAGTTAGTTGTTCAAGAATGGTCCTCACACTCTCTCTTTAATCCTTTGTCCCTCAGATTTTCTCACTTTTGATCTCACAATTGTTGTAAGTTTGCTTGTAATCCGTGAGATGTTGAGAGGTGAACCGAGTGCGTACAATGACTCAAAAGAATAAAAACACACAAAGGAACGTAAACACGGAAAAAATGGTTTGAAAACCAACTCACAATCTAGTAAATTGTCACTAGTTCGTAAGTTAGTATTGGAATCAACAAACGAAACTAATGAGACAACAAAATAAAACTAAAAGATCAAATTTGAGCTTAAAATTTTCATGTGAACAGTAACTTGGGTGATGTGGCAGCACACTATTGTTCACGGCCCCATAATTAGTCACTAGTTGAAGTTTACAAACTTTAGTTACTATGTAATGGAAACAATTGGTTTTCGAGGGAAAGTATATGTCTTGAATCTCCTTTAAGTCTAATCTTCAAAAGGCAAGACTTGACTTTGTACAATTCCCACAAAACAAGGAAAAGTGGTTGAAAAGTAGATGTGAAGTCAAGGAAGTGATGGCTCAAATCTTCTCACAAACAACTTTACAATTTGTAGGTTCACCTTTTTGATACTATATTACACTTTTGGTTATCTTAAGTTGTAAGATGAGATGAAGAACAAGATGAACACCACAACAATCCTTCAAGAACAACAACAATATTCATGAATTCAAGACCCAACCGGCCACAACAAGTCACAAATTCTCGCCCTAGGTCCTTGTTCACAACACAACTTTAACAAGTTCAAGCTTAAATATAGATCTAGACACCTTTTAGTGTTAGTGAATCATGTAACTAACACAAGAAATAGCAATACACACCAAAGGACTACTAGATATAGACTCTACAAGCAACCTCGGCCAAGATGAACAACAAGAACAACACTTTCAAGGCCAAGAACAACAAGAACACCTAAGTTTTTTTTTCTTAGCAAGAAAGCCCAAGATTGGTGTTGTAAGAATAACACCAAAGATGGATTTGATACCAAATGATACAAGAAAAACAAGGGAAAGCACAAAACATACCCCAGTCCTCAAATTCAAGAAAAAAACGTGGACCAAAAGGGGACCTCACTCGGATTCGACAAGTATAACAAGAATACAAGAAACAAGGGTGTATTTGACACCCAAAAACAGCCAACAACACAACAATAACAAGATGAACAAGATGAAAACAAGAATAACCAGATTCAGATTCCACAACAACAGTATATAACGTTACAAGATTACAAAAGACAAAGGGATAGATAGTGAGACATAAACTACTATAATGACTAAGAACCTAAGTGTAGATGACACACAAAGACACTTAATGATGATAGTAGAAACACCTACACTCTTCAAAGAGACACAAGAGAGCACCTCAATCCTTCAAGCACCCTATGTTCCAAGCAAACAAATAATAAAGAGATTCCACCCTAATGTTGTAACCTAGTTTCGGCCAAGCCTCATAAGAGAGAGAACTTGAGGGTTTCAAGTGTGTTCTACCATTTTCAACATTCAAAAACTAAGTGAATAAACCCATGTTCCTTATATATTACAAAACAAATAGAAGTTAAAATGACCAAAAAGGCCCTTCAAGAATGGGCTACCCCTCTAGTGTATGGAGTGGGCTATTTTGGTGTGTATTTGGACCTTTAATTACACTTATCTTGCACATACACTTGGTTGCTTTCAATGCACACCCACATAAGTCTATTTCTATGATTATTCTCGTATCAGTCTCAGTTTCAGAATCAATCTCAGTAAAAGAACTCAGTTCAGTAGTATAGAGTAAGGACTTTCAGATATAGTCAATCATTATAATTATCAACAGACTTAGAGATCACCCGCTAGACAAGACTGGTCTCGGATTTAGTTAACAGCTTCAGTATCATCAAATTTAGGGATCACCCACTAGATAGGACTGATCTTAGATTAAGTAAAATTATATTCATTATCAGCATATACAGAGATCATCGCTAGATAGGACTGATCTCAAATTCAGCTAAGTACTCTCACTATCAGTAGATACAGAGATCACCCGCTAGATAGGATTGATCTCAGATTTCAGTCGAGCATTCCCATTATCATTAGATTCAGAGATCACCTACTAGATAGGACTGATCTCAACTTTAGTACTCAGTTATCAATATCAGAAGATTCAGTTATTCAGTATCTCAGCATTAGTAGTGATTTCAGATGTTAGTAAAGCAGCATCTGAGTATCAGTATTCAGAGTTACAATGATTTTAGTTATGGTTTATGCATTCATGCATATGTCCTTATTCAGTACTCTCATGTTATTCGGTTAAGCTATGTTTATACATAAGCACTTGCATTTAGCCTTACCTTATCTAGCATACCAGTACATTCAAAGTACTAATGCATACTTTTCTCTTATGCTATGGTGTCTTATACCATAGGTTCAGAAGCGTGAGATCCAGCGCACCCTTAGCAATCCAGACTCAGTCTACAGCAGTAGACGTAACATTGAGTCCTCTTTATTCAAGGATGATCCTTATTTTATTATGCCATTAGATTCAGTTTATTTTCAGTAGACAAAGTTAGTTGGGGACATGTCCCATCAGCTCCATAGTTCAGACAGTTAGAGGCTTTTCAGACAAATGTATTAGTATTCAGTTTTCAGTATTGATTATTTTAGATGTTTTGAACCTTATGGAAGGTTTCTGCCAGTTTTTTACATTATTCAGTATTTTTATATAGTGATTGCAGCAGGTACAAGATAAGAGTTAGCGTGTGGTCCTTCAGGATTATGAGCACCGGTGGCATTCCGATTCTAGAAACTCCCTCTATTGTCAAGGTATCACCTACACAAGAAACAAATAAGATAGTTTAAAACCCCTCTCCTCAGTTGCACTCTCTTGGTTCACTCACATTCAAGCTCCACAAGTATTGTGGATTGGCTAGTAACTCGTGAATCCTTAAGGTATGAGTATGCTCTTGTCTAGAATAGATTCTTGTTTGAAACTAAAAAAATTCCAGTCGGACTAGAGTCAAGGAGTTACAATGTATTCAAACAAAAAAAGAACACAAACAAACAATGACATGAATACAAGGCTTCAAAGGACTAGTTGACAACCTAGTAGGAATGTACTAGCTTGCTAATTAGTTCTCGAGTCAATTACAAGAAACTAAGAATCAATAATTAGAAACTATAATATCCAAATTGAGCTTAATTAATGATGTGAACAGTGATTAAGGTGATGTGGAAGCATGGTATTGGTCACGGGTCCATACATTTTGTTAAAAAACTTGAACCTTTAATCTTCACAATTTTATAATAGATGACTTTGCTTTTGGAGGGAAAGTAAAGTCTTGTAACTTTTCAACTTTTTCCAACTCAAAAAGATGAGGCTTAACTTTACTAGTTCCACAATACAGGGCTCCTTGTTGTAAGGAAAAATGGTTGTTAAATCAAGAAAGTGATGTTGGCAAGTCTTCTCACAAACAACTTTACAACTTTATCTTGCAACCTTTTTGGATCTATTTTAATCTTTATAGTGGTCAAGTTATGAGATGAGGAGAAGATCTAGATGAACTCAACAACAATACTTTAAGAACACAACCACAATTCACCAACAACAGCCCACTTTAAACTTCAAGCAACAACAACACACAACTCGGCCTACTTCAAGTTCATCATACTACCACTTCAAGTCCACAATAGCAATGTCAATATGTTAAGCTCAACTTAGCTTTATACACCTTTTGTGTTGATGAGAAAAAAATCAACACAAGAAACAAATTAGACAAACTAAATAATATCTAGATCTAAACACACAAACACCGATCTCGGCCAAGAAAACAACACAACACAATTTTCTCGGCCAAGAACAAGATGGACAGATTTCTCTTTTTTTGGAATTTTCAGATTTTAATAATTTCTTTTTTTGTATTTTTTCAACTACCAAGTTCAAGATTGATTTTGTTGTAACAAAATCAAACACAAGCTTTTATACAAAATGATGCAAAGCTAAGTGTATATCAAGAGATTTCAACCAACTCAAGAACAACAAGATGAACAACAAGTTTCTAGTGAATCGAAATAGGCCTCACACGGATTCACTAAACTTTGAGTTTGTGTTTTGAACAAGAAAATGAGATGAATAACAAGGCAACAATGCTAGTGCATCAAAATAGCCCCACACGGCTTCACTAGACTTTAGATTCAGCAACACAAAGTTAACAAGATTACAAAAGAGATAGAAACTTGACATACAACATTCAAAGATCTAAGAACCCTAACAATGAGAAAGGACTGTAAGAGTAGTGAATATCCATACAGAGTTCTTACTTGGACCAAGAGGAACTCAAGAACCCAAAGATCCTAGTTCCTAGTTTCCAGCCAAGAGACCACACTAGTATCACTCTACTAGTGAGCTTTTAAAATTGGGGCTTCTCCAATAGAAGAGAGAAGTTCCAAAATATTACAAGTGTTTTGTTGTCTTTCAAAATATGAATGAACTAACTAAAAGACTAGCCCTAATAAATGGCTTATATAGTCAATTACAAAGGAGGGACAAAAAAACAAAATACCCTTGACATTAAGTGGGTGGGTTTGGGGTGTTTTGTTGGGCCTCTTCACAATTTAATAAGTATAGGCCCTTAGATGGGCTCACAAGGGCCTCACACATGGCCAAGGATATGATCAAGGCTTGGAGTCATTGTAACTCACGTGCTTGACTTTGTGTGAAAGGTCTTGAGCTAGGAATTCCCGCATCATCCTCTACATCTTGAAGAGAATTTGTCCTCAAATTCAGATCATTGTCATCCTCTACCGTTTCCACCTATGAGAGGTCACACACGTTGAAAGTGTTGTGCACTTGATATTCCAGGGGTAGATCAATCTTGTTGGCATTGTCGTTGATTATTTATAATACTTAGAACGGTCCATCACCCTGCGACATCAACTTACCATTCCTTTTAGACAGGAATTGATCCAGGTGCAACCGCACCCAATCTCCCAGTTCAAGAATGAGCTTTCTTCTTCTTTCGTTGGTTCGCCTTGGAACTTCTTGGTTTTTATTCTCCAAGTACAACCTCACCTTCTTATTTATCTTCTTCATGGCCTCAGCTCGTTTGCTTCCATCTAAGCTTATCACTAGATCACTTGGCAAAGGGGTTAAATCCAAAAGGATGAGGGGGTTGGTATCGTATACACACTCAAAGGGTGTCTTCCCCGTGCTTGAGTGTATAACATGATTATAATCAAACTCAATCAATGGACGGTAGGATAGACCCTAAGGTCCTATTTACTACCTCTTTTTGGCCATCGATTTGTGGATAGCATGAGGTCAAAAACATTAACTTTATACCGAGCCTACCCCACTTGGACTTCTAAAAATGGCTTAGGAATTTAGAATCCCTATCACTCACTTAACAACATTATAAACAAACAAAGAGGCTACACTAGGCCCATCATCATATTTAGAACAAGGAATAAAGTGCGCCATCATGGAAAACTGATCCACCGTGACAAAAATACTATCCCGCCCCTTCTAGTTCTCGGCAATCCCAACACAACGTCCATTGATATGTTAAGCCAAGGGTGAAAAGGGTTAGACAATGGGTTGTACAACCCATGGGGTTGGAGCCGTGACTTGTCTCCTTTGCACTCAACACATTGGCCGCACATCTGGGCCATATCCTTGTGCATTCTAGGCCAATAAAATTGTTCTTTCGAAATTCCGAGGGTCTTCTCGACCTCAAAATGGCCCATTAGACCAAAATTGTATGCTTCCCTCACAAACAATTCTCTCCACAAACTTTAGGGAACACACAATTGTCTACCCTTAAATAAGTATCTATCAAAGTTGGTATAGGGATGGGAACCCCTATTCGTAACCCACCTATCCCTATCCAACTATTCACTTTCCCTATAGATAGGAGCAAAGTGACGGTCCTCGGGATATAAAAATATGAGGCTTTCAAACCCCCATCAACTTAGACGACAAAGTAGACACAAGCATATGTTTTTGGGATAAGCCATCGACTACCACATTTTCTTTACCATTCTTGTAATGAATAACATAAGGAAAAGTTTCAAGAAATTCAATGCATTTGGAACGCCACTGGTTAAGCTTGTCTTATGCTCGTAGAAGCTTCAAGGATTCATGATCCGCTCGGATCACAAATTCTTTAGGCCACAAATAATGTTGCCAAGTAGCCAAGGCTCTAATCAAGGCATACAACTCTAAATCAAATGTAGAGTAGTTTAGAGTTTCTCCTTTGAGCTTTTCGCTAAAGTAGGCAATATGCTTCAGTTCTTGCATTAAAACTGCGCCTATGCCAACTTTTCTAGCATCATATTCAACCTAAAAAGTCTTGTCAACATTTGGCAATTATAGCAAAGAGGTCGAGATGAGCATATCTTTCAAGTCCTCAAAGGTCTTAGCTTGCTCATCTCCCCACTTGAAAGATCGATTCTTTTTAATCCTTCGGTCAAGGGGCGGCAATGGTGCAAAATCCTTTGACAAAAAACTATAAAAACTAGCCAACCCATGGAAGCTTCTCACTTTATCTAAGGTTTTGGGAGCTGGCCAATTTTTAATGGCGTCAATCTTAGATTCATCGACTTAGACCCCTCTTAAGCTCACCACAAACCCAAGAAATACAACTTCATGGACACCAAAAGAACACTTTTCTAGATTAGCATATAACTTCTCCTTTCGGAGGCATCAAACACACATTGTAAATTGTTTACATGCTCATCTAAGGATTTACTATACACCAACACATCATCAAAGTAAACAACAATAAACTTTCCGATAAATGGATTCATCATATAATTCATTAGGCTCATGAAAGTACTTGGAGGATTTGTTAGGCCAAATGGCATGACCATCCATTCATAGAGACCAAATTTGGTCCTGAAGGTGGTTTACCATTCATCACACGATTGCATATAGATTTGGTGATAGCCACTCCTCAAATAAATTTTAGAAAACAAACACGAACCACTCAATTCATCAAGCATATCATCTATCCTAGGAATAGGGTGATGAAATTTTACCGTTATCTTGTTGGTGGCTCGGCAATCAACGCACATATGCAAAGTCCTATCTTTGTTGGGAACTAGTTGCACCGGAACCATACGAGGGCTCACACTCTCCTTGATGTACCCTTTGTTGAGAAGTTCCTCAACTTGGCATTGCAATTCCTTGGTATCCGTCGGGTTTCTTTTATAAGCTAGTTTGTTAGGCAATTGTGAGCCCAGCATAAAATCAATTTAGTGCTCAATGCCCCAAAGTGGAAGCAATCTTTTCAGAAATTCCTTTGGGAAGACATCCTCATAATCCTGCAAAACATGAGAAATAGGAGGAGAAATGAAAATGTTAGCGGGGTTAGTATTAAAACAATGAGCTAAGAGAAGCACTGGAGTATCCTCATCATGATTCACAAATTGTTCCTTCCTCTTAGCCAACATCACTATGCTCCCATGCCCCTTAGAATTTAGGGGCACCTCAGCTTCCCCTATCCCCTCACTCTCAGATTCTCCCCTTTTTCCCTCACTCCCGACCTTCTTTCCCTTTTCCTTCAATTCCCACATCTTTTGGTGTAATTCATTCACTTGGGAAGGCAATAATGGATGAAGAGCGACCTTTCAGTGATCCTTCTCAAGTGTATACCAATAGTGTATCATGTCACAAAGCACCTCATCATGGTAGTTGGCTACCTTAAAACTTTTCACACATTTCCTTGTGACCTTTAACTCGCTGCATTCATTCAACCATTGCAACTTGTAAGGACTAGTGTGAGGTGTAGTCGATAATTTTAAGAAGTTCACCATTGCATCACTAACCAAATTCGTACAACTTCCACTATCTATCACCATGGTGCACAAACTTCCTTTCACAAGGCATTTAGTATGGAATAGATACTCCCGTTGGCTAAGATCATCTATCGCCTTACTAATCATGGAATGCCTCACTAGAAAGGTTGGAACCACGCACTCTCCTTCTTGCAGATAAGCATCCTCACAATTATCAGCATCATCATGTGGCTCCCTCTCGGCCGTCTTTCCATATTGAGGCTTTGCCTCACTCTCATCACCCTCAATACCTACTTCTTCACCAAATAAATACAATCTACCTTCCCTTAGGATTACACTGAGATGGTTAGGGAATTCATTGGCTTTATGCCCCCAACCTTAGCACTTGAAGCATTGGAACCCTTTAGGATTATGATACTTGTGAACATCTTGCCTTAGAGGGATTTTGTGGACTGTTTTGGGCTTAGGCAGCCTAGTAGTGGCGGGTTGGTCCTTGTTCTTAAGCCAAATCAAAGATTATTGAACCATATCCTTGCCCCTCACCAACTCGAGGTTGATTGTCCCTTTGCTTTGAATGATGACCTCTCTTTAAGTTCCCTTTCAATCTCAAGAGCCGCTTTGAAAATACCTTCGATGGAATCAAACTTGTGAAGTGTCAAATAAGTGGAGATCTCTTTGTTCAACCCACAATTGAACCGAATGGTGTCATAACTAATTTGTTCTCCACGATTATCAAGTTTCAACATGAGTTGTTGAAACACATCATAATATGCCATAACACTTTGATTCCTTTGCCGCAAGTTGAACAAGATAGCAAGAAACTCATAACAATAGCTTTCGAGAAGATACCATTGCCTCATTAGGTACCTTAACCAAAACCATCGTGGTGGTTGCCCCTCTACAAACTCGTTGCCAGAACGCTTGATGTATTTCCACCAAGTGTTAGCATAGCCTTTAAAATAAGCAATAGCATAATAACTCTTCTTCTCTTCCGAGATATCATTCACTTAAAACACTTTATCACACACTGACTCCAAAGCAAGATATACCTCAGGGCCACTTTCACCCTTAAAGATAGGTAGGATCAATTTGATGGTATTAATGTCTATGTCTCTTTCTTGGTATCAGTTTCCCCTTTCTCCATACCCTAGGTATCTTCTTGGATCCATATGCCCCCCTCTCATCTCCTTCTCTTTTATATAAGCATCGTTAAAGGATCCATACCCTTCATAATCCTCTCTACCATATTCCTCAAAGTGGACGGGATGGTTTTGGATGTTTGGAAACTTGATTTGGAGGGATTGGGTTTTGTGGAGGTGGTGGTCTTTGGTTTAGTGGGGCTCAGAAGGTTGGGTTTGGATTTAGTGGAGGTATTGGACGCCCAAGTCCCTCTTATGGAACTTGAGGAGTTTAGGAATGGGTTGGGCTATTGGATTCTTGGTTTAGGGGGTTATGAGTGGTTTGGCTTGCGGCATTTAGTGGAGCTAGTGAAGGATTTGGCAATTGTGGCCATGTTTTGGGAGTAACGGTGGCGGAGAAATTTCTATCATGTCCACTTGATGAAACATGTCGAGGAGTACATGGGTGAGAGTTCGTTTGACTCTCTACTTTTTCTAACCTCCTATTAACAGTAGTCACTTCTCCCCTTATGGCTCCTACTTCCGTACTCACCCTTTTAAGAGCTCAGGTCATAGTCTTAAGAGTGACCCTCATATTCTCAATTTCATTAGAATCCACGATTTGAGACATGGTTCCCTCCATTGTCAAGGTATCACCTACACAAGCAACAAATAAGTTAGTTTAAAACCACTCTCATCACTCATACTCTCTTGGTTCACTTACACTCAAGGTCCATAAGTGTTGTAGATTGGCTAGTAACCAGTGAATCCTTAAGGTATGAATATGCTCTTGTACGAAATGGATTCTCGTTTAAAACTCAAAGAATTACCGTCGGACTAGATTCAAGGAGTTACAACATATTCAAACAACAAAAGCACACAAACAAATGATGACACGAATACTAGGCTTCAAAGGACTAATTGACAACCTAGTAGGAATGTACTAGCTTGCTAATTAGTTCTTGAGTCAATTAGAAGAAACTAAGAATTAATTATTAGAAAATAGAATATACAAATTGAGCTTAATTAATGATGTGAACAGTGATTAAGGTGACATGGCAGCATAGTATTGGTCACGAGTCCATACATTTTGTTCAACAACTTGAAGCTTTAATCTTAACAATTTTGTAATGGATTACTTCAATTTTGGAGGGAAAGTAAGTCTTGTAACTTTTCAACTTCTTCCATCTCAAAAAGATGAGGCTTGAATTTACTAGTTCCACAAGACAAGGCTCCTTGTTTTAAGGAAAAATGGTTGATAAATCAAGGAAGTGATGTTGTCAAGTCTTCTCACAAACAACTTTACAACTTTGTCTTGCAACCTTTTTGGATCTATTTTAGTCTTTATAGTGGTCAAGATATGAGATGAGGAGAAGATCAAGATTAAAACAACAACAATACTTCAAGAAAAAAACCACAATTCACCAACAACATCCCACTTTAAACGTCAAGCAACAACAATACACAACTCGTCCTACTTCAAGTTCATCATACTACCACGTTAAGTCTAAAATAGCAATGTCAATATGTTAAGCTCAACTTAGCTTTAGACACCTTTTGTGTTGATGATAAAAAAATCAACACAATAAATAAACTATACAAACAAAAGAACATCTAGATCAAAACACACAAACACCAATATCGGCCAAGACAATAACACAACATAATTTTCTCGGCCAAGAACAAGATGGACAGATTTCTTTTTTTTCTGGAATTTTTAGATTTCAATAATTTTTATTTTTTTTGTATTTTTGAACTACCAAGCCCAAGATTGATTTTGTTGGAACAAAATCAACCACAAGCTTTGATACCAAATGATACAAAGCTAAGTGTATATCAAGAGATTTCAACCAACTCAAGAACAACAAGATGAACAACAAGTTGCTAGTGAATCGAAATAGGCCTCACACAGCTTCACTAGACTTTGAGTTTGTGTTTTGAACAAGAAAATGAGATGAATAAAAAGGAAACAATGCTCGTGAATTGAAAAAGCCCCACACGGATTCACTAGACTTTAGATTCAACAACACAAAGTTAACAAGATTACAAAAGAGATATAAACTTGACATACAATATTCAAAGATCTAAGAACCCAAACAATGAGAAAGGACCGTAAGAGTAGTGAATATCCATACAGAGTTCTTACTTGGACCAAGAGGAACTCAAGAACCCAAAGATCCTAGTTCCTAGTTTCCAGCCAAGAGACCACACTAGTATCACTCTACTAGTGAGCTTTTAAAATTGGGGCTTCTCCAATAGAAGAGAGAAGTTCCAAAATATTACAAGTGTTTTGTTGTATTCCAAAATATGAATGAACTACCTAAAAGACTAGCCCTAATAAATGTCTTAATTAGTCAATTAAAAAGGAGGGACAAAAGACCAAAATGCCCTTGACATTAAGTGAGTCCGTTTGGGATGTTTTGTTGGGCCTCTTCACACTTTAATAAGTACAGGACCTTAGATGGGCTCACAAGGGCCTCACACACAGCCAAAGATGTGAACAAGGCTTAGATTCGTTGCAACTTACACGCTTGACTTCGTGTGAAAGGTCTCGAGCTAGGAATTCCCATATCAAATCTAGACACTAAAACATTTAAGGTTACTATTTTCAACATATAATACATTATTGCCTCATATTTCATGCATAATTGTGTTGTTACATCATTATCTTGGTGTTTTTGTATTTATTATAAGTTTTATGTGTAGGAAATGCATTAGATGAACACAATCAAACTAAAGTGATTTTGGCTTGTTTTGAAGCAAAAGAAAAAGAAGGATGGCTAGACTCATCTAAGGACCCTATAAAGTGTGATAGACAGAAGAGCCAAGAAACAAGAGAAAGCTTAGAGCTAACCAGGCTCGTCTGCAATCCCCGCAAAGCTTGATCTTAGATGAGTCAGAAAAAATTGATCCTGGAAATTTTAATGGGCTTATTGAATTCCCACACATCTTAGGTCATAACACGTTAGAAAACATATTGAGGAGGTTGGCCATATAAAATGAAAAAGATTCTTTGGGAGGTCTCCCCGTCGTACTATTGATCAGAATGCACAGACAGATGAGGTCCGTCCCACTCATGGGATGAGGACCCGAAATAGAGCTCAGACTCCAGAGATTGATGCTACTTCGAGAGTCCCACCTACTCAGACCAGCCCACTTAGGTTACCCAGAGCTTCTTGGGGACCAAACATACTCAGCCTTGCGAGAGAGAGGTATTTAATGTAGAATTCAGATAGTCCATTCACATGCTTTCCCAGTTGGTAGCCACATAAACTCAACGGTCAGAAGATATTGGGTCTGCATTTGTTATGTCTGAGGCTACAAAAGTAGGTCAGTTCATGAAGATGAACCCACCCAAGTTTACTGGTACCAAGGTAGAAGAGGATCCACAAGAGTTCGTGGATGAGATGGAAAAGATTTTTAAGGTGATGCATATAGATGAGGTAGAGGGGGTTGAGTTAGCGTCTTACCAGCTTATGGATGTAGCGAACCAATGGTATAATGAGTTGGAAGATTCAAAGAGTGAGCATACTGAGCCCACAGTTTGGGCCGAGTTCGTAGAAGCCTTCCTTGATCAATTCTTTCCTCTCGAGTTGAGGAAGTCCAAAGCCAAAGAGTTTATAAATCTAAAGTAGGGTAAGATGAGTGTCTAGGAGTACACTCTGAGGTTTAACCAACTAGTCCATTATGCTCCAGAGATGACTAGTAATATGACAGCCCGAATGAGGAAATTTACATCCGGCCTTTCAAATGACTTAGTTCTTAAATGTCAGGGAGCAATGTTGAACCGAGACATGGATTTTGCCAAGCTATCAGTCCACATGCAGCAATTTAAGGAAAAGAAAAAAATTACTGAATTGAGAGAGAAGGATAGATAGGCAAAGTGAGCCAAAATAGTAGACTAGAGGTACAGTCAATAGCAGAGTGGGAATTGGGGTAACAATTGGAGAAGAAGAAAAATTAGGATAATGCACAGTCTGTAGCTAATGCCTCGGTGACCAGACCCCAGCCTGACAGCATACTCAGGATTTTCAGTATAGGCAAAGGCAAAGGATGTAGGTTTCATAGTTTTAAGAAAGTGTAGCTCAGACCTCTCAGACATACCCACGCTATGAAAAATATGGGAGAAATTATCTAGAGAGATGTCAGTTTGGCGCTATGGTGTGTTATTCATACAGCCAGCCAGGCCATATCCAGAGAGAATGTCTGATAGCAAAGGGTAATATTGGTGGATTCAACTCACAGGCTAATTCTTCTGCACCACCACCGCCCATAAGGGTACCACTTCAGCTGTCGAAAATGGCCGCAACTGGTTGTACGCCTTGACCAACTGCCAAGAGATAGAGGCCTCACCGAATGTAGTTACTAGTATGTTGTAAATATTTTCCCGTGATGTTTATGTGTTACTTAATACCGGGTCTACCCTATCTTACGTGACCCCTTATGTGGCTATTGGTTTTGGGTTTGAGCCCGATGTAATTGCTAAACCTTTTTCTATTTCCACTCTGGTGGGAGACTCTGTTATGGCTAGATGGTTGTATAGAAATTATGTGGTGACTGTTTGTGGGTGGGATATTGCAGTAGACCTCGTAGACTTAGACATGGTTGATTTTGATGCTATCTCAGGGATGGATTGGATTCATTCGTGCTATGCCACACTAAATTGTAGAACCCGAAAGGTTACTTTCTCTTTTCCAAATGAACCAGCAATAGAATGGGAGGGACATTCTTTAGCACCTAGAGGGAAGTTCATCTCTTGTCTCAGAGCCCGTAAACTCATTTCTAAGGATTGCTTGTATCATCTTATTCGAGTTAAAGATTCGAATATTGAAAGCCTTTCTCTTCAGTCTGTCTCTGTGGTGAATGAGTTCCCAAAAGTTTTTCTAGATGATCTCCCAGGAATACCACCTGATAGGGAGATAGATTTTGGTATTGATTTATTGCCAGATACTTATCCCATCTCTATTTCTCCATATAGAATGGCTCCTGGAGAATTGAAAGAGTTGAAAGAGCAGCTAGCAGACATTCTAGATAAAGGTTTTTTTCGTCCTAGTATTTCTCCCTGGGGTGCACCTGTACTCTTCATGCGAATGAAAGATGGTTCCCTTCGTATGAATATAGATTACCATCAACTGAATAAGGTCACTGTTAAAAATAAATATCCACTTTCTAGAATTGATGATCTTTTTTACCAGCTTCAGGGTGCTAATTGTTTTTCAAAAATAGACCTTTATTTAGGATACCATCAGTTGAAGGTTAGAGAGTTAGATATTCCCAAAATAGCTTTTCAAACCCGATACGGTCATTATGAATTATTAGTCATATCCTTTGGGTTGACTAACGCCCCTGCAACTTTCATGGACCTTATGGATAGGGTGTTCCGTCAATTTCTAGATTTGTTTGTTATAGTTTTCATTGATGATATTTTGATTTATTCCAAGAGTGAGGAGGACCATGCCAATCACCTCTGAATCATCCTTCAAACTCTCAAAGATCATGAGTTGTATGCAAAATTTTCCAATTGTGAATTCTGGCTTAATGCTATTGCTTTCTTGGGGCATATCGTGTCTAGTGATGGGATTAAGGTTGATCCCCAGAAGATTGAGGCAGTGAGAAAATGGCCCAGACCCATGACTTCAACCAATATTCGGAGCTTCTTGGGTTTGGAAGGGTATTATAGAAGATTTGTAGAGATTTTTTCTTCCATGGCTGCACCACTTACTAAGTTAACTCAGAAAAAGGTAAAGTTTGTGTGGTCTGACTCCTGTGAGAATAGTTTTGAGAATTTAAAAGATAAGTTGATAATTGATCCTATTTTGACATTTCCAAAAGGTACGGAAGGGTTTGTTGTGTACTGTGATGCATCCCGTGTAGGACTTGGATTTGTACTTATGCAGCAAGGTAAAGTGGTGGCTTATGCATCCAGGCAGTTAAAAGTGCATAAGCGAAATTACCCCACCCATGACTTGGAGTTAGTCGTTGTGGTATTTGAGCTCAAAATCTGGTGGCATTATCTCTATGGGGTACATATTGATATATTTACTGACCACAAGAGTTTGCAGTATGTTTTCTCGTGGAAAGAATTGAACCTCAGGCAACGACATTTTTTGGAACTTTTAAAAGATTATGACATGAGCCTGAACTACCATCCGAGTAAGGAAAATATGGTAGCCGACGCCCTCAGTAGGCTATCTACAGGTAGTCTTTTGCATGTTGAAAAAGGAAAGAGGGAGATGGTGAAGGATATTCACCGACTTGCAAATCTAGGAGTGCGACTCTTGAATTCCAAAGATGGGGGAGTGGTTGTTTATGAGGTAGCTAAATCTTCCCTTTGTGCTGAAGTTAAAGAGAAGCAGGTTAACGATCCCATCTTAATGCATATCAAGAAAGATATGGGTCAACAGAAGGTGATGTCTTTTGAAATTAGTGGTGATGGAGTTTTGAGATATCAGTCAGATGTAGATGGGTTACGAAAAAGGATCCTTGATGAAGCTCACTTCGAGGTATGTTGTTCACCCAGGATCTACTAAGATCTATCATGATCTGAAAGCTATTTACTAGTGGAATAACATAAAGCGTGATATGGCTAATTTTGTTGCCAAATGTTTCAATTGTCAATAAGTGAAAGTAGAGCATATGAGACCAGGTGGTACTTCTAGGAGATAGCCTTGCCTTTGGGGAAATGGAAGATGATCAATATGGACTTCATCATGGGACTTTCGAGGTCCCGAAGCCAGTATGATTCAATTTGGGTGATTGTTGATTGACTGACCAAGTCAGCCCACTTTCTGCCCGTCAGAACTAACTATTTGGGAGATGACTATGTCAAGCTGTACATTGAGGAGATAGTCCGTTTGCATGGAGCACCTATATCCATCATATCTGACCGAGGTACGTAATTCTCTTCGCAGTTTTAAAGGTCTTTTCAGAGGGTTTTAGGTACCTAAGTGAACCTAAGTACTGCATTCCACCCTCAGACTGATGGGCAAGCTGAGCGCACCATTCAGACTCTTGAGGTTATGTTAAGGTCCTGCATAATTGACTTTAAGGGAAGTTGGGTGGATCACTTGCCATTGATAGAGTTCATATATAATAATAGTTACCGTTCTAGTATTAAGATGGCTCCTTTTAAGGAATTGTATGGAAGATGTAGGTCGCCAAAAGGATGGGATGAAGTGGGTGAGCTCAGTTGTTTGGGCCTGATCTTGTTCATCAAGCAATAGAGGATGTGAAAATTATTAGAGAATGACTTAAGATAGCCCATAGTCGATAGAAGTCCTACGCCGATGTTAGGAGAAGAGACTTAGAGTTTGAGGTTAGTGATTGGGTATTTCTCAAAGTTTCTCCTATAAAGGGAGTCATGTGTTTTGGGAAGAGAGGTAAGCTGAGTCGTCGCTATATAGGGCCATACCAGATTTTGAGAAGGATAGGGAAAGTTGCTTATGAGTTAGAGTTGCCTCCAATTTTGGGCTCTATTCATCCGGTGATCCACATATCCATGCTAAAGAAATGTATTGGAGACCATTCCGTAGTGTTTCCTATAGAGGAGATCAAGGTGACAAACTCATTAGCATATGAAGAGGAACCTATTGCAATCTTAGCTCGCCAAATTCAGAAGTTGAGGAGCAAAGGATAGTGTCGGTTAAGGTGTTGTGGAGAAATCAAAAAGTTGAGGAAGCAACTTGGGAATCAGAAAATGACATGAGAGATAGATACTTAGACTTGTTTGATCTGGTGGATGACGAAATGGAAGGTACAATCCTTGTCTTATTCTTTTATGGACTTAGCATACTTTAAATCATCCTTTTCTGTATTCCACGTCATTATTCGAGGATGAATGATCCCAAGGGGGGATAATGTAACACCCCAGAAAAATCGTCCATGCGTTAGGTCATGGTAATATGCTCTTAGAGTTAAATGACTCGAATTGTGTCAAAGAAGCTTAGTCTTATTTTTGACTTCCAAAGTGAGTAAAGTTTAAACCAAATATAATTTCCCTAAATTTGAATTTTTATCATGTGGGAAATTGAATAAGCTTTCCGTCGATATAACATTCGCCCAAATCCGATACCCGGGCAAAAAGTTATGGCTAATTTAAGTTCTAGTCGTAAAATACCATCATTTTGGTGCTTGACGCCGGAGGGGGCTTATTTAGAAATTTTGAAATTCCAGTAGCATAGTGCGATTATGGCGCATCGCGCTGAAGTTTCAGGTCCCAACCAGTGGGACAACGCGATGGCTCCGCATCGTGGTGACCTTAAGAATCCCACTCATCAATTTCCAGTGAGCTAGCGCGATTGTGGCGCGTCGCGGTGGCCCATGAAATCGGGCTCCCAGTTATATTTTTAGTCCATCTCATTAAGAGTATATTGGGTATTTTCCACCCCCTTATCAGGCTAAACACGGGATTTAATCCCAAATGACCTCATTATTGATATTTTCATCAAAAACCATCAAGAACACTCCTTAGGGTTTTAAACAAGAAAATTCAAATAACTCAACATTTAACCGTGGGTTTTCAAGATTGATTGAAGATTTAGAATTCCCAAATCATAGGCTTCAAGAATCATCCATCAAATTTCTAAATTGAGGTACGTGGGGTTTATCCTAAAAACTACATGGGCTTGTAAACACTAGAACATGATTTAAAGATTATCAGGCATGAATTTAAAAAGGGGGTTTTGAAATACATGATTTATTATGCATTATGAATGTTTAATTGTATTGTTGATTTGGTCTTTAGGCCTTTCCCCCTTAAGTTTATTTACATGTATATGTATATGTATGAAAATTTAGATTTAAGATTTTTTGAGAGCACAACTTATGAAATCCCTCTCTTGTGATGACTTTAAGTTTATGATCTTAATGTGAAGGATTTGAAATGCATGATTTATGGATTGAAATTTGTTTACTCAAATACCATAGTATTTTGAGCATGATTTCGAGATTTAAGAGAGGGAGTTTCTTGATGTAAATATATTTTGTTAAAAGAGAAAGATTTGCATGAGATTAAGAGATTTGACATGACCACCTTGCATCATTGAAAGTTTGACAAGGAGAGTTGTATACATGTGTTTACATGAGTTTTACAGAAAGAGTTCTTTGAAATGATTTATTGATATGGTGGTCCCTAATTTATGTTTTGAAAATAGAGATTATAATATGCTAATAATGGCTCAGAGATGGGACTTGCAAGTCAATGGTATGACGATACCATAAGTATGTATGTCATAACAGAGTATGTTTTCAGAGTTTGCTTTTAGAGAATGCATATTTTAAAGAGTTAAAACTGAATTTAAAGAGGGTTAGGTGGTTATCCGAAGAAGGTTTGAGTTTAAGTAACTATTAGCCTAAAACCATGATTTGCCGATCCGGGTATATTATTTTTACGCTGGCGATGGCCGTGTGGTGTAGCAGAGTCAGAGACTCCAACCCTTGCAGCACACTTGGTTTGGAGGCTTCCCCGCTGAGCCAATGGCAGATTTCATATAGCCTGTGGAATTTCAGAGTTGTAGGGTATACCACATAGCGCAAAAGTAAAACAAAGAATGTCTTAGAGTTCAGATAATTTCCTTTCAGAGTCTTTCAGAAATGCCCATGAGATTTCTTACTATATGATATGTTTATGAACTGTTTTAAATTGATCTCATATATGTTGAATATAAATTATTATTTTGGATTTGCTCTGCGTACCAGTACATCTGTATTGACCCCCTACCTCCCAGGTTCGGAGGCTCAGTCTAAGGGTCTAGAGTATTTCAGAGAGAAGTAATTCATGCAGTGGTGAGACTTCTTTGTTCCGGAAGGCCTATTATTTCAAATTATGTTATTCCATTGTTTTGGTCTACTGGGGCCTTGTCTCAGTTTTCAAAACAGTTTTGAGATGTAGTAGAGATTTCGCAGACTGAGTCAGATCTTATTCAGATTTTTGAATTGCAGTTTTCTTTTTTATGTCTTGAAACCCAGAGTTAATGACTATGTTTCCGTATCAGATTATATTTCCGCATTTTCTTTTATGATACGAATGTTGTGCATGATTACCAGATCAGATAGAGTAGGACGTCCGAGCTTTCATGGTTCTAGATGTCCATCACGGCCAGGCCCTAGTTCGGATCGTGACAATTAGTTCACTATTGAATTAGACTCCATTCTTAAAATCAAATTGTATTTACAACTATGACTTGACCTTTTCAGGACGAGGTTTTGGCGTAATTAATATACAACAAATATCCCCCCCCCCCCCCGAAAAAAAAAATAGTTGACTTTTGACCATGTTTCATTGTGGAAAATAGAAAAAAATAGTTTTTATTTTCAAAGTGAACCATGATATTTAAAAATTAAAGTTGTGCTTGGCAATGGAATAAAATTGAGTCGTTTTTAAATTTTTGGGGGTAATTTGGAGTAAAAAAGTGACAACTTCTTTGTTGTTTTTGGAATTTTGAAAATTCTCGCAAAAATAAAAATAGAATTTTCAAAATTTTATGACCAAATATGTTTTCTAAAGTTCAATTCAGGAAAACGAGAAAAAATATTATGATGAAACGGGTCCTTAAATGATATTTATATTTTTTATTAATTACACTAATAAATGACTTATGCAGTAGAATACTCCTTATTAATGTAATCTGATTTTGGTTAATTTCTCTTTTGCAAAACTGTGCTTACCTGTCTATACTCTATATTTTTCAAAGAAACAACACTACTGAAGTATCAACAGCAAAGTTGAATAAAGCAACAAAGCAAGAAGCCAAAACACCAACCTGTTCTCTCTTTCACTCAACAAAAATGGTATCGCCAAAATGACCGACCTCATCGTTGTCTGATGATGTACCTCCATTTTCGAAGCATTCAGAGGTTCACATAAATTTTCACTTCATTCATTTTTTTTGTTTTAGTTTTTGTGGAATGTAAGTTTAATGACGTAAGGCGAGAGAATGAGGTAGTGGTGAGGCTAGAAGCGCAGGAGGTAAAGAAAAGGGATAAGTTCAAGTACCTCGGGTCCGTGATCCAGAGTAACGGTGAGATTGACGAGGATGTCTCGCACCGTATCGGGGCGGGATGGATGAAGTGGAAACTTGCATCGGGGGTGCTGTGTGATAAGAAGGTGCCGCCCAAGCTTAAAGGTAAATTCTATAGGGTGGTAGTCCGTCCGGCCTTGCTGTATGGAGCGGAGTGTTGGCCAGTTAAGAACTCCCACACCCAAAGAATGAAGGTGGCAGAAATGCGGATGTTGCGCTGGATGTGTGGACTGACCCGAGGGGATAGAGTTCGGAATGAGACTATCCGGGAGAAGGTTGGTGTGACTTCAGTGGAGTGCAAGATGCGGGAAGCACGATTGAGATGGTTCGGACACGTGAAGAGGAGGGGCATGGATGCCCCGGTCCGTAGGTGTGAGAGGCTAGCGTTGGATGGTTTTAGACGGGGTAGGGGTAGACCGAAGAAGTACTGGGGTGAGGTGATTAGGCGGGACATGGAACAGTTACAGCTTACCGAGGACATGACCCTAGATAGGAAGGTCTGGAAGACGCGAATTACGGCAGAGGATTAGGGCCTGTTCGGGTCGCTAATGTAGGGAGGTAATTGGTGGGGGTGTATTCCTGGTATGATTCCGTATTCAATGTTCTGTTCCGTGTTCCGTGTTCTATGTTTGTTACGAATCTGTGTGCTTTCCTCTGCTTTATATTCCTGCATTCCTGCTTTACTCTGTTTTATATTCCTTATGGCTGCAGTATCTATGTTATGTCATCTGCTTCTGTGCTGTACTATGTGTTTGTTTGATATCTCGTAACTTGAGCCGGGGGTCTTTCGGAAACAGCCTTTCTACTTCATCAGAGGTAGAGGTATGGACTGCGTACATCTTACCCCCCCCAGACCCCACAAAGTGGGAATACACTGGGTTTGTTGTTGTTGTTGTTGTTGTTGTTGTTTTTGGTTAAACATTCATGAGTGAACTGATTCTTTTTTTTTCTTCCTTGATTGTATCAAATTCATTTTTTTAGGTGGATGATGCACCTCCTTCTGTGAAACGTCCACAGGTGACTCAAATTTCTACTTCATTCATTTTTTGTTTTTTGTTAAGCGTTTGGTTAGTAAATTAATTTTTTTAGGTAGATGATATACCTCATTTACTGAAGCGTCAAAAGGTTCACTCAAAGTTATACTTTATCTTTCTTTCTTTTTTCTTTTTAATTTTTTTGTTAAGCGTCGGGTGAGTAAATTGATTCTTTTTGGTTCTTTTTGATTGGTGTGAATTGATTTATTAGAGAGATGGCAATGGGGATGCTTTGGACAAAAAATTGGTGCCGTCATTGGAAAATCCAAAGGAGTTATGCTCAACTGATCAACCAGAATTTGGAGTTGGCAGCATGGCTGACCAAAAAGTTAACGACACTGCTGACAAAAATGTTGAGGCTGCAGCTGATGGAAAAGTTGATGCTGTGGTGGACGGAAAAGGTGACACTACGGTGGAGGGTGAAGTTATCATACCTGTCCCAGTAAGCAAGTGTTTTTTTTTGTTTTTTACTTAGTCCATCCACTTTAGTCACACCATACAGAAGGCAATGTATACTAAAAATATAACGTCAACTTTTTACTATGTAGTTATTGAATTTATTAATTTCAAAAAGGTGATATACTAAAATTGTCTTTGATGTCAAGTCAATAATGGACAAGTAAAAAATGAACGTAGGAAATGCTTTATTATTTATCTTTTCTATTTTCTTAGGAAGTTCTTTTCTTTTTTGCTACTGTTCTTGTCTTTGATCATATTCAATGGGTGTCATTCAAGTTTTTTATCGGACAAGCCTTGGTGCCGACTCATATCAGAGTATCCGGAGGTTTTATTTTGGTAGTATTTGTTTTTCTTTAACTATTTTTCTGTTGAATTTTGGTTTATAGATTTGATATCTAATAAAATGTATATACTGCAGAACCCAACAGTAGAGGTTAATAAGAGTTTTTTGGCAGTTGGTGCAAACAAAGAAGCTCCTGCTGCTGCGATGATGTGCTTTATAAGGCTTGTAAATGTAGTGCTCTAAGTTTGGACTGCCTTGACTTTCCCCTTTGTTCAACAGTTTAAGTCTGTTTACCATAATGTAAAAATATGTTGTCTACTAGTGATAATTTTAGTATGAAGATGCTACTCGAAACAAAAGAAATCACACATATTTTCTCGATTGGAAATATCTGTGGTATCTTCAAGAATTCTCTTTGACCACAGCTATATTCCTTGGAATCTCTTCAGGCAGTTGGAGCAAACTATCTTTCGGTACTCTTCTTCCTGAGAGATTGCCATATAATTTAAATATGAACATGTCGCATATCGAAGGACTACATTAGTTGACATTTGTTTGACTATTTTCTAAGGTTGTGAACTTCATAATGTATATAGATTACTCATTGTTTGTGGACATGATCAGCATCAAGGCAAGTGGGTGGCTTTGCTTGATAGAAAAGGAAGCAGCCATGTGCAAGTCAATGGAAAGACCAGAAAATATTCTTTTTGCTTTCTCAATTCAGGCGATGAAGTTATCTTAAGTCAAGCAGAAAATAATGCTTACGTATCCTCTACATGTTGCTGTAGGAGCTATTGTGATTCCATTTTTATTTGCTCAATCCTTACGGTTTTTGTGATTCTTTACTATTTCTCATCTATATGATTGAATATCCTTGACATTGTTCTATATAGATTGTTCAGTTACTATTGGAGTCACCTTCAGATGTTGGGACCAGTGCCGGAAAAGGAAAACTGTTGAATATCAAAAACCAGGTAGAAGATGCTTTAGCTATTTCTCGTGCTTTTGATTTGTCAGTATTTTCAAACCCATGTCGAGATTTATTTTCTTTGAAATCGACATCTCAGGTAAGTGGTAAAAAACACTCAAGAAATGAGCTGCATGCCTCCTTCCCTTGTTATTCATGATATTCTGATTTTGAATTATCCATTCGTACAAGCTTGATGGCCTTGAATTAGATTCAGCTGCAAATATCGGCAGCAATAATGCTGCTGATTTTGAATTATCCATTGGTACATGCAATGCTTAGTCATTAGCTAAACCATTTATTTTGGCCTTCTTGATATGAGCTCGCAGACTAATCCATGCATAACTAAAAAATGTATTTATTAACAGATGTTGGAGGAAAGACGGGGGATTATAGAATCAATGCCTGCTTCAACTTCAGAGATGTCTTTAAAATCTGCTGCAGTTATGGAAAAACTTTATGCTGCAATCATTGACGGACAAAATATAGAAGTGTCATTTGAAGACTTTCCATATTACTTAAGGTGGGAAATTAGTCAATAAGATCACATAGCATAATCCAGTTACCATTGTATATCTGAAGTTCTACTTAGTTTCCTTTAATGTTTTTAGTCATTTTTTGCTCTTGAGTTCTTTGGTCTTTTAGGCATTTCCTGGCATTTCTTATATTCTAGCTAAGAAATAAGAAATATTTTCTTTTCATCATAAAAATATTTTCACAATATGTTCTTTTGGCGATGGGTTTTAATTTTGTTTATGTTAATTTATCAGTGAATTAATTAATTTTACAAAAAATAAAAGTTGGTATGCAATATTTGTGTTAGAAAAAAATTTGAAACCTTTGAGCTGATGCAGATCAATTTAAATAGTGACTTCGTAAAAAGGAAAAGATTATCTAAGCCAATCTTGATTACTTCTATCTTTTGTGAATGTGGAAAGGTCTCTAATCCTGGCCCATTGATTACTTCTATGTTTTTATCTAAGCCAATCTTGGTTCTTGTTTCTGTATGATATGTGTAATTCGCAAAAAAGCAAAGAGATTGGTTTTTAGGGTATTACTTTCTTTCTATACTTAGGTAGACTTGTTTTTAGGGTATTACGTACTTCCTTTCTATACTTAGATCACATATTTGAGCCTCGTGCCATGCGGACTAAGCCACATATTGGTATTTACATAGAGAAGGGTAGAGACATGGACCCATTATTCTTAAATTTCAAAGCTACGATCAGTTTCAGGATTGGCCCTAGATGAATTTCTCGGTCATTAAAAAAATAACTAATTGTTGGTTAAAAACCGTTAAAGGGAATAACGCAGGAATTCAATTCAAAAGTTAGCCGCTAAAACAGAGATATATGGAGTTTGAATAAGAGAATATGCAAAGAGACAAATTATTTTCTTGTTAAAAGGCCGTCTTTAATTGATCATCAACTTAGCAACTTAAATAGTTGCTATTACAACTAAAAATAGGATAAAGAAACAACCTATTTCTATCAAAATTAAAATAACTAATTAGTTTCCTACCAAAATAGGACTCTTAATTTAACTAGGATTGTACGTAAAAAAAAATTGGAGAGAAAAAACTAAATAAAGACGTGCATTCCTAAAGCAACTCTCAACACTCCTCCTTGCTTTATGAAATGCAAACTCCAATTTGCTATCTGAGAAGCTCGAATTTGTTGACAGGTAAAGGCTTAGTGAATATATCAACCCATTGTTCTTCCATCTTGCAGTAGACAAGAATCACATCTCCATCTTTTTAAACTTCTCTCAGGAAGACAAACTTGATATTAAAGTGCTTAGATTTTTCATGAAACACAGGATTATGAGAATAGCTATTGCTGCTTGGTTGTCCACGAACACTTCAATGCTTCCTGTTGGTTCCATATGCAAATCAATCAGAATTTTCTTCAGCCACAATGCTTGATTTACCGCTATTGTAGCTGCCACAAACTCAGCTCCGATAGTAGATTGAACCACAATGTCCTATTTCTTACAACTCCATGAAAAAAATCCCAGAACCAAGACTAAAATAGTGCCCTGAAGTACTCTTCGAGTCCCAATCATTATCAAAGTACCCAAAAAGCTTCACAGGTTGACTCCTTCGAAACATGACTCTATAGGTGACAGTTTCTTTGATGTATCGTACAATTCTCTGGGTGGCCTTCAGATGTACTTCACTCGGACAATGCATGAACCTTGATAGAATACTTACAGCATACAATATATCAAGTTTTGTTGCTGTAAGATACATTAAACACCCAATGAAACTTCTAAAGTATGTTTCCTCCACCTTTTCATTTCCATCATCTTTGCTTAGTTTCTTTTTTGGGTTCATGGGAGTATTTATCTCTTTGCAATTTTCCATTTTGAATTTCTTGAGAATTTCCTTCGCGTACTTCTTCTGGCAAATGAAAAACTCATCTTTTCCCTGTGTAATCTCCATTCCAAGGAAATAAGTCATCAGACAAAGATTAGACATTTCAAAAGCTTGCATCATAGCCTGCTTGAACTCAACAATGAGCTTTGCGCTGCTTCCTGTAATCAAAAGGTCATCGACATAAAGAGAAACAACAATAATCCCACTGTTATTGCGTTTAACATATAGTGTGAATTATGAAACACTTTTCTCAAAATTGAGGCTAAGCAAATAATCATCTATTCGACTATACCAAGCTCTTGGTGGAGTTTTAGGCCATAAAGAGCTTTATGTAGTCGGTAGACTTTCTTTTCTTTTCCATTTGCAAAAAAACCTTCATATTGCTCGATATAGATTTCTTCTTCAAGAACTCCATTAATAAACGCGGATTTGACATCCATCTGGTGCACTTTCCAGCCACGTTATGCAGCAACAGTAAGAAGCAACCTGATTGTGTTGAGCCTAGCACCTGGAGCAAACGTGTCAGAATAATCAACACCAAAAATCTGTGCATACCCCTTAACTACAAGTCTTGCCTTGAGCTTGTTAACAGAACCATCAGCATTCAATTTTATGCGGTAAACCCACTTCACACAGATGATCTTTCTATCTTGAGGCTTTTCCACAAGCTGCCAGGTCTTGTTCTTCTCAATTATTGCAAGATCGTCCTCCATTGCAGCTTTTCACTTAGCATCTAAGATAGCCTCTTCAAATCCAGAAGGCTCTAAAATTGCCACATTGCATCTCTGGTATATCTCAGAGAGCAACCTTGTTCCTCTCACATGTTGATCATCAATGTTTTCATCAAAATTTGGTAGATTGCTTGTGATCTACTTCTGTTTAACTTTTTCCCAGTCCCATCGCTCACTCTCCATAAAAAATACATCTCTACTTACCATAATTTTTTCAGTATGAGGCTGAAAAATTTTGTAAGCTTTAGAGATTGTACTACAACCAATAAAGACTCCAGGTTCAGCTTTCTTGTCTAACTTGTCCATCTTAACCTGTGGAATATGAGAGAAACACAAACAACCAAAGATTTTTAAGTTTTTTAAGGACGGATTATGGTCGTGCCATGCCTCAAAAGATGTCTTGTCATCAATTGCTTTGGTAGGCAATCTGTTCAGCAAAAAAACAACAGTGTTTGCTGCTTTTGCCCATAAATATTTTGGTAGGCCTTTCTCATATAACAAACACCTCGACATCTCCATTATCATCCTATTCTTCCTTTCACTAACTCTATTCTGTTGTGGAGTATACGGGGCAGTGATTTGATGCTCAATACCTGCATTTTTGCAAAACTTCTCAAATCGATCAGATGTGTACTCAGTACCATTATCTAATCTAAGTATTTGTATCCTGCAACCACTTTGATTTTCTATCAAAGCTTTGAATTTCCAGAACACTTTAGGTACTTCAGATTTGAACCTGAGAAAATAAATCCAACACATTCTTGTCATATCATCAATAAATGCTATAAAATATTTACTTCCGTTAAGAGAAGAAGTTTTATGTGTTCCACACAAATCATTATGGACCAACTGAAGCTTCTCTGATGCTTTCCAGGTTGCCTAGGTAAAAGGCATCCTGCTTTGCTTTCCAAATTGACATGTGTTGCAGCTTGTGTGTTTGTCCTCCATGGATGGTAGTCCTAGAACCATATCTTTCTTCACCATGTACAAGAGTGCCTTATGATGATAATTCCTGAGTCTCTTATGCCATACATCTGCTGTTATCTCTTGGCTCGGATAGGCAGCCGACTTTCCCTCCATTGGATCAAACGAAAATCATTTCTCCTCTCATCTTAACTTAGCATATTTCTTGACCCTTTGGATCAAATATCACACACTTCTTGTCCCCAAAATTAATCTTAAAACCCTTCTCCAAAAGTTGTCCTACGCTCAACAAATTTTGATCAAGTTCTGGAACAAAAAGTACATCTGAAATTAACTTTGTACCTGAGCGGCTTTCAATAGCTATTGTTCCTTTTCCTTTGGCAAAAAGATAATCACCATTACCAATTCTGACTTTAGAGATTTTGTACTTGTCTAAATATTTGAAAATCTTCTCATCATGAGTCATATGATTTGTAAAACCACTATTAATTAGCCAGGACTCATTTGAGATACTGCTTGTAAAACACAATGCGACAAAAAGTTCATCTTCTTTCTGTTCATTAACAACTTGAGCCTCTGCATCTTGCTACTGAGTTTTGTTCTTAAAAATGATCGCTTCATACCCAAGCTGATTGCACTTAGTGCACTTAGCATCAGGCCTCTTCCAACACTTGAAAGGTGCATGTCCGAGCATGCCGCAATGCTTACAAGGAGAATAGTTTCCTTTGAAGCCACCTATTTTGTTTTTGTTATTGTGTGCTGCACCTTCTCCATCAGTTGGTTGGTACTTCTTATTCTTCTTCTTCTTCTTAGAATGTCCATCATCATGATGCTTGGCTGGTAAGGCACCTTCAACAACTCCTTCTTATCTCATAACACACCATTGCTCTTGCTCTTGCTCTTGAAAAGCACGTAAGAGCTCTACAAGTGTGATCTTGGACAAGTCCTTAGTATTTTCTAAGGTTGATATGGTAGCGTCAAATCTTTCAGGTGCCGTTACTAGGATTTTTTCAACGATCCTAGAATCATTAAAAGTGAAACCCAACAATCTAATGTGATTTGCTAAATTAAGAAGTCTGTCAGAGTTCTCCTTTATGGTTTCACCTTTTTTCATCCTTTGCAGCTCAAACTCACGTACCAGATTCAACACTTCCATCCCTCAAATCCTTTCATCTCCTTTATACTCAATCTTGAGATAATCCCATACCTCTTTCGCTGATTTCAGAGACATGATACGAGTGAAGATATTAGATGAAACTGTAGTAAATAAGCATGTCATTACCTTTGATTTCCTAGTATTCCTCTCCTTGTGAGTTTTAATCTGCACCACCATGGGATTGTCTGGAAAGGGAGCTATCTCGTATTCATCTTCAATAGCTTCCCAGAGACCCAAAGCTTGCAGATATATTTACATTCTAACTTCCTAGATTTGATAACTTTCTCCATCAAAAGTTGGTGGTGCCATTGAAGAAAAATTTGCTTCTCCTTCATGGTATCCACCGGATTAGATTGATGCACACACTCACAGGTCCCATAAGATTAAAGCTCTGATACCAATTATTGGTTAAAACCGTTAAAGGAAATAACGCAGGAATTCAATTCAAAAGCTAGCCCCTAAAACAGAGATGGAGTTTGAAGAAGAGAATATGCAAAGAGACAGATTATTTTCTTGTTAAAAGGTGTCTTTAATTGATCATTAACTTAGAAACTTAAATAGTTGCTATTACAACTAAAAATAGGACAAAGAAACAACTTATTTCTACTAAAATTAAAATAACTAATTAGCTTCCTATCAAAGATAGGACTCCTAATTTAACTAGGATTGTATGTAAAAAAAACTGGAGAGAAAAAAACAAAGAAAGATGTGCATTCCTAAAGCAACTCTCAACATTAATCAATTAATTAAAAGTGTGTTCACTTTAGCAATTTAAGCTTTCAGATAAGATTGATTACACATTTCAACTTAGTATCGAAGCCATGCTTGTTCTCGTTCTTGATTTAACCAATGCAAGGGCCACATGTTATAGTGTCCATGCACTAGATATCCAATTTTAGACGTACAATAGGGTATTGAATAGATCATATTGGTTCATACAATGGACAAGCTATCATTTTTCTACAATGGACATTGCTCTTTAATTAGATGTTGTTGTTTACCCAGGGTTTGCTATGCCTCGTCTTATTTTGATGGTTGTAGCTTAATAAAATCCCTAGAGCCCTGGAGATGTTGGACCAAGTTCGTTGATGTGGTTCTTAAAGGGATGGACAAGCTTTATTGATTGAAAATAATCTAGTTCTCATTACAATGTTAGTGATGCAATTGCTACTTATAGAGAAAAATAACCGACTCCACTAACATCCAGTTCCACTAACTTGACAGCTGTACACCAGCTATACACCACTATCTTTTCTAACAAACTATAACAACCTAATTGACTAGTCTCTTTACTCCCTCTCAAGATGGTGACCGAAAAACATCAAGGACACTCAGCTTGGAAAGAAGAAACTGATGTTGAGCTGCTGGAAGTCCTTTACTTATAAGATCATCTAGTTGCATGTTGGAGGGGACATAAACTGGTTGCAGCAAACCTGATTTGATTCTTTCTCTGACAAAATAACAATCGATTTCTATGTGCTTAGTTCTCTCATGAAAAATAGGATTAGCAGCAATTTGTAGTGCAACCTTATTATCACAAAACAACTTCACAGGCATGGTTAAGGTCACTCCAAGCTCTGCCAATAAACCAGCCAGCCATATTACTTCCGTAGTTGCACCTGCCATGCTCCTATACTCAGCTTCTGCTGAGCTTCTACTCATTGTATGTTGTTTCTTAGATTTCCAAGAAACCAAAGAATCACCCATTATGATTATATACCCTAAAACTGACCTTCTAGTGTTGGTACAAGATGCCCAATCAGAATCATAGAAGGCAGTCATAGATGTGATCTCATCTGCTTTAAGTAGAATTCCAAGTCAGGATTACCCTTCAGATACCTCACCACCCTTAGTGCACCATCCATGTGAGATTGTTTAGGTCTCTACATAAATTGTCTTAATGTTTGTACTGCAAAGCAAATGTAAGGACTTGTAATAATGAGATAAAGTAATTTGCCAACCAGCTTTTGATAACCAAGTATGTCATCTATTTCTGGATCTTGGAGGTCATACTCTACAGAAGTTAATTTTTAATTGACCTTTAATGGTGTTGGAGATGGTTTGCACCCACTCAGGCCAATTTGTGAGATCAGTTCCAGCACATAGATCCTTTGGTTAAGCAAGAAACCTTTTTCATACCTGAGTACTTCAATTCACAAGAAGAGTCTTAACTGTCCCAAGTCTTTCACCTTGAATGCCTTTTTCAGTGTGTCTTTTGCATTTTGAATTAGAGTAGAGTTACTCCCTGTGATAAGAAGATCATTAACATAAACCAAGACCACTACAATATTATGTCCTGATCTCTGAATAAATAGTGAGTGATCATAACTACTTTGTGTATAGCCACCAGCAATTAATACATTTGTGAGCTTAATATTCCACTATCTTAAAGCCTATTTGAGTCCATATAATGATTTTTTAGTTTGCATGCCAGTTTACTTCCTTGTCTCTGAAAGCCTTAAGGAAATTTCATGTATTCATCTTCATAAAAATCTCCTTATAGGAAAGCATTATTTACATCCATTTGGAAGATGTCCCACTTCTTGGAGGCTGCCTGGCTTATCACAACTCTAACTGTCACCATTTAGCAATGGGTGAGAAGGTATCATGATAATATAAACCTTCCTGCTGATTGTATCCCTTTGCAACTAATCTAGCCTTGTATCTTTCAATGCTCCCATCAGCCTTATATTTAATCTTGTATACCCATTTAGAACGTATAGCATGTTTCTTTGATGGTAGAGGGATCAGGTCTCAAGTCTGATTTTCCTCCAAGGCTTGAATTCATGCTGTATAGCCTTAATCCAGTGTTCATCTATTGCGGCTTATTTAAAATTTTGTGGTTCAATTTGAACTGAAAAGGCTTCCAGATAGGCTTGATATTCTGGTGAGAGATTATCATAAGACAACATACCTGAGATAGAATAAAGGGTCATACTTCTAGACTTACCACCAGATTTAGTGGTTACATAATCCTTTAACCATATTGGCATATTGGCACTCCTTGTTGTCCTTCTCAAGTCTGTTAGTTGTGGAATAGGTGGAAATGAATGTTCCACTAGTGGCACTTCATCAGCTTCAACTGTGGAATGTTGCATATTATCTGCAATTTCTGGTATACCAGAAAAGCTAGCAGGATCATCATATACAGGGGCATGTGATGCAGGCATGGGTATTGGAGTAGGGTCAGAATGATGATGGTCATTGACAGAGTGTGGAACATCAAAAATAGTGGTACCTTCATATGTGATTCCCTTGAAAGGAAAGATGTCTTCTCTGAATACCACATCTCTACTGACCCAACATGTGTTCTACTAAAGATCAAATAACTTGTATCCCTTTTGAGTTTCAGAATAACCAATAAAAACTGCTCTTTTGGCTCTTGGTTAAAACTTATCTCCTTTAGGTAAAGTAGATGCAAAACATAAGCAACCAAAGACCCTTAAGTGATCATATACTACAGGTTTCTTATATAAAATTGTATAAGGAGACTTTCCTTGCAAAATTGGTGTAGGCAGTTTATTTATAAGATATGTTGCAGCCATAACATAGTCTCCCCAGAACTTGTTAGGGATGGAACTCTGAAATTTAAGAGCTCTAGCTACTTCAAGAATGTGTCTATGTTTTCTCTCCACCACCCCATTTTGTTGGGGTGTGTATGGACAAGAGCTTTGATGAATAATGCCCAAAGATGAAAGTAAATCAGAACACTGAGAATTGAAAAACTCTCTACCATTGACTGATCTTAATGTCTTTACAGTAGTACCAAACTGATTCTTTACTTTCAACAAAAAATCTTTCAAAACAACAATCACTTCAGACTTATACTGAACCAAACATGTCCACGTATATCTACTATAGTCATCAACAATGGTAACAAAGTAATGTTTTCTGTCATAAGTAGGAACCTTAAAAGGACCTCATACATCAACATGTATCAACTGAAAAATGCTATTAGAATGTGAGTTACTAACAGGAAACTGTAACCTTGTCTTCTTGGATAATGGGCATATCTCACATATTTTGTGTGCTATTCTTCCATTCTAAACAATGGGAATGCAACTTGGAATACTGATGGATGGATGGCCTAATCTCATATGCCACATTGCACTATCAACTTCTTTATGAATTGTTGAGCCTACTACAGGATGTTTTGATGCATCATCCTTCAACAGGTATAAACCATTGTTTTATCTACCAATCCCCAAGACCTTGCCAGAGTAAAGGTCCTGGAAAACATAAGAATCTGGGTAAAAGCAAACTGAGCAACAAAGATCTTTTGTCATCTTTGACACTGACAACAAGTTGTACTTGAAATCAGGAACATATAGAACATTCTTAAGCCTATGATCTCAGTATGACAGTGGTTCCTTTGTGTGTAACTTCACATCTACCACCTATAGGTACTTGAACATATAGACCTTGTTTCTCTCACAACCCTCAAATTTTAATGGATTAAACAAGCACTCTTTATATGGTGTGATATGGTGAGATACACCAGAATTAATTATCCACTCATGTGAAAAAATACTGGATAAATGCCTGTCACATTAGCCTAAAAATCACTTGAGGCATTGTTAGTGTTGTTAGTGTTGTTGCTGCCTGAGGTGTTACTGGAACTTGCTATGATGAATTGTTGATATTGTTCCTTAGATATGTACCTCCCTTCTCCTGAAGAAACAAGTCCAATTTCTGTATCCACAGTATTACCTCGGGCATAGGCTTTAGTGGAACTATATTGGCCCTTCTTTTTGCTTTTGAAATCAGGTGGATATCCTACCACTCTATAGAAATCCTCTGTTAAATAGTTTATTGTAACCACAGTGAGCACAACCTGTAGGAAAAAGTGGCTTCTTATAGGTGGTCTGATTTGAAGTAGAAGCAGGTTTAGACGGCTTAAATGTTGATCCCTTGTGTCTGTGGCCACCTCCAGCCATTAAGGTGATGGAATCCATTTGTTTGCTACCAGAACCCATGCCTATTTGCCTTTCTTCTTGCACTACTATTGCATATTCCTGATTAACCGTCAAGATAGGGGTGCGCAATAAAATATCACTTCGAACATGATTGAAACTCTCATTTAGCCCCATCAAAAATTGCAACAACCTTTGATTTCTTAGCATTTCAGTGAAAGCCTTAGATCCTTCACAGCTACTGCCTACCCCTGGTACTAAGGCATCTATCTCATCCTAATAATCTCATATTTTAGAATAGTAAGCAGTGACTGAGTCCGTACCTTGAGTTAGAGTAGCTATATCCTTCCAGAGCTGATATATTCTAGTGAGATTTGATTTATCAAACCTTTCCTTGAATTCGTCCCAAACCTTTTTTGAATCAGACACATACACTATGCTAGAAACCAAATCTGGCAAAACAGTAGCTCCAATCTAACTCAAAACAATCGCATTACATCGTTCCCAGAGTTTCCCCAAATCACTACTGTACTGAGCTTTTGTACAACTGTCATCCACGAAACCTAGCTTGTTTTTCCCTAGCAAGGCCAATAACATCGATTTGCTCCACAATGTATAATTCCCACGTCCTGTTAACTTGATGCCAATTAACACCAATCCAGGTGTATCGGAATTTTGCAGATATTGAGGATGATGGAAATCAATTTGCGCTGCCATTCTTGCTGGGTTCTGCGAATTGAGTGGAGAGGTGGTATTGTCCTCCATTGTTGACGATACTCCGGTGCGTAGCTGCAGTAGCTCGTGGATCACTGCTCTGATACGATGATAAAATCCCTAGAGCCCTAGAGCTGTTGGACTAAGTTTGTTGATGTGGTTCTTAGAGGAATGGACAAGCTTTATTGATTGAAAATGATCTAATTCTCATTACAAAGTTAGTGATGCAATTGTTACTTATAGAGAAAAATAACCGAATCCACTAACATCCAACTCCACTAACTTGACAGCTATACACCAGATGTACACCACTCTCTTTTCTAACAAACTATAACAACTTAACTGACTAGTCTCTTTATAGCTATCTCATATAGTATGTAGCTATGTGCTTTAAATAAACCTTGGTTTTGTTGAAGATGTTTGTATCTGTGCATTTGCAGCGAGAACTCAAAAAATGTGTTGATTGCCACTTCATATTTACACCTAAAGCACAAGGAGCAAGTTAAATATTTCAACGAGCTTCGTGCGGTGAACTCAAGAATTTTACTTTCTGGTCCTGCAGGTTTATTACTTTCACAGTAATTAGTTAACTTATTTTGTATTTGTTATTATTTAATTTTTCTCACTGGAATGCATGGAAGATATTACTCTATGGGTACTGACCAGTCCTGCTTTTATTTTCCAGGATCAGAAATATATCAGGAGATGCTGGTGAAGGCAGTTGCACATTATTATGGAGCCAAATTGCTCAATTTTGATAGCGAAGCTTTTGTAAGATCAAATACTCATATTCTTTTGAGGGACATTACAAAATTAACTGTTTTTCTTTTTTTTGTTGTTCTTGACCCCCCTTGAAGTACTACTAGAGTACTAGTAGCATTTAAGACATACTTCTGTATAAGTTCTCTATATATTATAGTTATTAAACATTCTAACATTGCAATTTGCTATGTCTTTTCAAGTTATAAAGGG
The DNA here is from genome assembly GCF_002878395.1 of Capsicum annuum. Classification (NCBI taxonomy): domain Eukaryota; kingdom Viridiplantae; phylum Streptophyta; class Magnoliopsida; order Solanales; family Solanaceae; genus Capsicum; species Capsicum annuum. Next base: position 214,878,115 of record NC_061116.1, on the reverse strand, counting down.
AAAGACCTATAAAGGGGCTATAGACATATTGAGGGGATGCAAGGACAGTAGATGCAACTTATGAAAGCTTCTTTTCTTCTTTCCTGGGGGTTGATTTTGCATGTCATCAATCTTATTTCTACGAGTTAGAGCTCTTTTCAATTAAATCTAGAGTCATTGGCCTATTAAAATTTTTCATGTCAGTTTCTAGACTTTGTTACTTCCTTGGCCGCCACTCTTGCTTTTTTACTGAGGTTGTTAGATGCAAATCATGGATATGTTTTCATATCATTCAGAGGCTTTCTGTGAGGGATGCCCAGACAATGAAAGGCACTGAACCATCATCTAGCCAAGCTGCTAATGACAACATAACCTCTTTATCCGGGCCATCAAGAAACACCATCTTTATGACAGGTATTGACTGCCCTTTAGTTAGTCCCTGGTTTTTGAACATTAAGGAGTTAAATTTTTTTCTTCAGCTTTTTATGTTTTCTAAGATTAAAAATATAGAAAAAAGAACTGGGGGTCTATCTAAAACAACCACTCAGGTAGTGGTGTGGACTGCGTACACTTTACCCTCCGCAGACCCCACTTTGTGGGAGTATACTAGGTATGTTGTTGTTTCTCTTTTTACTGATAACTGATGTTGAAGATGTTTAGGTGATAGAGTCAGATTTATTGGCTCTACTTCTGGTGCACATGACTCGACTCCCATCAGGTAAATTCTAATTTTCCTAGAAACCTCAACACCAACTCTTTTGTGCTATAAAATGATCTATTTTTTCTTACATTTCAAATTTCTGACGTTATTTTGTGACGGTCTGTTTGTCATCTTTCCGGTTTATCAAAAACGAAAATAATCATTATTGATGCATATTTCTTAATGTCATCAATGAAACTGCTTTATCCAGGAAACAAAAAGAATCACTCTTGATACATTTGGTAGTAACTATATGTCCTTTTAGTCATCCCAAAAAGAATGACATATTTCTAGATTTAGTTCTCCCTCTTGTTTCAATTTGTTTGCTTTACTATCTTTTTTAGCGTGTTTAAAAAAAAATGCGTCTTTCCTAATTTGGCAACTCTTTAATTTCAGCATCTCACATGACGTGTGTTAATACCACAAGATTAAAGGACATTCCAAATCAATTATACATATCTTTAGATTAAGATTACTAGCTTAAACTTCATGTCAAGTCAAACTATGACAAACTAATTGAAACTGGGAGTAATAATTTACTATTAAACTTTCCATTTTACCGTTGATGAGATAGTTTATAGCCACATAATATCTATGATTTGTTTTAGACCACAAGTTTCAAAAGTCTTCCTTTCATTTTTAAACTACTGTGCCAGTCAAACACCTTCACATTAATTGGGATAGAAGAAGTATCTGTTACTTCCTGTTTTATTTGTTTAGTTTATTAAGTTAAGACATAATCTTTATTTTTCTGCATTTGTAGGCAGTGAATTGTTCTTTATCTCCTGTACCACATCTTGTTCTGCAACCACCCATTCATATGTTTTAGTACAATCCGATGCTGTTATTTTCAACCTTCTCTGTCTTGTTCCATTGTTCCAGGGGCCCAACATTTGGAGCTATAGGGAAGATTGTATTGTCTTTCAAAAATAGTCTATCAGCAAAGGTTGGCGTCCAATTTGATAAACCCATCCCACGTGGCGTCAACTTAGGTGGTCTTTGTGAAGATGCTCATGGATTCTTCTGAAAAGGTACTTTTGGAATGCCATTTAACTATTTTCCTTTAGTTTATTTAGTAAATGTCATTCTTAAGTGCGCAGTCTTTGTTCTACTTCCAATTCATTTTACCATCTCTTCCTCTCAGTCGATGAACTGCGATTAGAAGGCACTGGACTGGATGATCTGGAAAATTTACTTGTTAAAACATTGTTTGAGGTGTGATTTCTTTCATTGAGTATAAATAGTGCTATGTGGGATTTCTGTTCCTTTCTTTTTCTATTTTGTTGTAAACTTATAGTCTTTACATTTCATTCCACTTTTTCAGGTTGTATCCAGAGAAAGCAGAAATTCCCCAGTCATATTGTTCATGAAAGATGCTGAGAAGATGATGGCAGGAAACTCAGTGTCATATTCAACGTACAAAAGTCGGCTTGAGAAGATTCCAGATAATATAGTGATCATTGGGTCTCACACTCATACGGATGACCATGAGGAGGTACTATTTTGAGATCAAAATGCCCAAGAATAAATACCTTTGATTAGATCTTTTCGTGTTATAATGTGTATACAGTGGCCTGTTATGGAAATTTCTTATGGATTAAATTTCTTGGCTTTAGTAGCTATCGGTGCCAAAACTTTGTGAGACTGATGCTTGATCGGGAGGATGAGAGGTGACTCTTATTATACCAAAAAGTTCAAAAGATCAACTTCGAATCACAAAAGAGACATTAGTTTAGCTATATATATCAATGCATGCATGCACACGCAGCATACACAGACACAGACACAAACACACAAATCATTTTCACACACACACATATATATGCACACTACATAGTGTGGCATACACTCACACTCACAACGACAACAACAAGAAGGACATACCCAATGTAATCCCACAAGTGAAGTATGGGAGGGTAGTATGTGCCCAGACCTTACCCCTACAAGGTAGAGAGACTAGTTCTGATAGATCCCGGCTCAAGTAAAAGATTACAAAGCAAAACAATTTGAAAGAATTGTTATTTCCACAATATATTCGGGTATGCAGAATCTGTATAGAAGAACAACTACTTCAACTAGTTCAAGTTTATAAACAAGAACACAATGAAGTATATCAAATATCCTCAACACAAGATCAAAATGACCTTTCCAAGAGGTGTGTTTTATTTTTCAAAAAAATAGATGAAACAGAAATGAATAAGTCTAAGTCGTCCAAATTCACGAAGTTTCCTTAAGGAAATAATTCCCCTCACTGTACCGAGGTTATGAAATTTTTTCTCCCAGGATAAAATGGCCTTCAATTCGACTATAGCAGTACCTCAAATAGTCAGATTCTTCAAACGCACTCAACAGGATTGATTACAAAGAGTATTTTGAAGACAAAAAGAGTTGCGTAATCCGAAAATTTCTATCTCAAAACTTGTGGATAAAACCAGGTTTATATAGCCACAAGATGCCTCTTCAGAAAGGTGGCATTGGTTCAATTTAAAGGTGTGTAAATTTTTTGAAAATGCATGTCTATTTACTTAAAACAGTGAATCATTTTGCTGAAACAGTACATACCAGTCTGTGTGAAATATTGTGTCATTTCATTGAAATATTGCATCAGTTAGCTGAAACAGTGCATCAGTTCACTAGAACGGTGCATCTGTTTACTGTAACAGTGCATCTATTCACTTGAACAGTGCATCTGTTCATCAGAACAGGGCATCTTTTTGCAGAAACAATTCATCAGTTCAGTTCAGCACTGCACTATTTCAAAAAACTGCATGCATGTATAAATGGAGAATCAAAACACATTTCTGTGTTTTACTGTTTGGTAAATTTGGATCATCAAATAAAATTTGTCCAAAAAGATAGATATCATCGATCAATCATTTGCCAAATCCAAATCCAAATCCGGAGCCAAAGCTGAGCTAAGCGAGCGACGACTACGACGGCGCGAGGCATCTCTATTTTTTGCCTCACTTATCATGTGGAGTAAGTGTTCATTAATATAAACACTACAAAGTTCCCTTCTCCCACCAATGTGAGAGAATTAGTGGACTTTCCAATTTGGGAGTATACCTTCTAAATTGGTATCTCCTTTCTTCCACCATTTTTCTCTCCATTTATTTTATTCACACTTAATTCATATACTATGAACCCAACAATCCCCCACATGAATGGGGAATGGATATTTTTTTCGTAAAACTTTTATGGACAAGTATGTGATCATCAAGCAAAGACTGATTGCATCTGGATAAGTGAGTTTCCCTTTGAACTTTCCGTAATGAACATGCATCGAATGCACTAGGTCAATCGGTAGATTTGATATCTTTGAACCGTCGAGATTTAATGTACACCTAGACAACACATTCACACAACCAGCCTTTTACCATTTATGGTTCTTACGATTTTGTTCTTTTCAGCCATGAACACGTCCCGATTTTCAAGAAATCTTAGAGAATAAGCCTTTACTAACACTCTCTTTGAAGCGGCTTCCACTTCGCCCTCGCATAGGTGATTTCTAAATGTTCAATCCTATAGATTAAACTATTTGGTCAAATCTGCCAAATTTAAATAATCATTAAAAGACTTTTCACCTTAAGTCTTATTCTAGTTTACTATACATTGTCTACATCATGAGAATGGGTTGGGTAATTGACAATGTTGAACCTGTCAAACACAACTTTGTTTGATCTCCATGAACCTAGCTCTTGGGATCTCCAGTCTGCTAGGTAGAGTGACCGCCATGCTGACTTGTTGTAGGCCTTAAACCCATTCCCTTGGATGTCCTTTGTACTCCTTCTCTATATAGGCCTTTTGTAAGTGGATCCGACACATTATCCCTTGACTTTACATAGTTTATAGTGATAATTCCACTAGATAGAAGTTCTCTAACGGTATTATGTCTTCGTCTTATATGACGAGATTTACCGTTATACACCATGCTCCCTGCCCTACCTATTGCCGCTTGGCTATCACAGTGTATACATACTGGTGCCACTGGCTTGGGCCAATATGAAATATCTCCAAGATATTTCAGAGCCTTTCTTCTTCTTCACCGGCTTTATCTAATACGATAAATTAAAATTTCATTGTAGAGCGAGCAATACACGTCTATTTGGATGATTTTCAAGAGACTGCTCCTCCACCGATAGTAAATACATATCCACTTCTGGATTTTACTTTATTCGATCCGGTGATCCAATTTTCATCACTATATCCTTCAAGTACCGCAGGATATTTATTATAATGCAAAGCATAATTTTGAGTGTATTTAAGATACCCTAAAACTCTTTTCATTGCCATCCAGAGAGTTTTGTTGGGATTACTCGTGTACCGACTCAATTTATTGATAGCGCATGTTATGTCTGGTTGTGTACAGTTCATTATATACATTAAACATCCCAATACTCTTGTGTACTCCAATTGCGAGTCACTTTCACCTTCAATCTTTCGAAGTGCAAAGCTCACATTCAATGGAGTCTAGGTAATACCGAATTCCATATACTTGAACTTGTCAAGTACCTTTTTGATAAAATGAGACTATAACAATGCCAACCCTTATGGAGGTCGATGGATTCTTATACCTAAGATCACATTTGCAACTCCAAGGTCCTTCATATCAAACTTGCTCTCGAGCATTCTTTTTGTTGTATTTATGTCAGAAATGTCTCTACTGATGATCAACATATCATCCACATATAAGCATACAATGACTTGGTGATTTGAAGTGTCTTTAATATAAACACATTTATCACATTCATTTATTTTGAATCCGTTTGCCAACATGGTTTGGTCAAACTTTGCATGCCATTATTTTGGTGCTTGCTTTAGTCCATATAATGACTGGACAAGTTTACACACCTTGTTTTCCTTTCCTGGAACCACAAAACCCTCAGGTTGTTACATGTAAATTTCTTCTTCCAAATCTCCATTTAGGAATGCGATTTTTACATCCATTTGATGGATTTGAAGATTATATACTGCCGCCAAGGTAATTAACATTTGAATCGAGGTTATCCTTGTTACTGGAGAGTATGTATCAAAGTAATCAAGGTTTTCCTTCTGTTTGAAGCCTTTCACTACAAGTATTGCCTTGTATTTGTTAATAGTACCATCTACCTCTATTTTCCTTTTGAAGATCCATTTAGAACCTAAGAGTTTATTTTTGGGAGGAAGGTCAACCAATTCCTATGTATGGTTGCTTAAGATTGAATCTATCTCACTATTGACTGCCTTTTTCCAAAAGGATGAGTCTGATAATGACATCGCTTCTTTAAATGTTTGTGGCTCATTTTCTAAGAGAAATGTTATAAAATCCGATCCAAACGAAGTTGACGTTCTTTGACGTGTACTACGTCTTGGATTTTCTTCATTATGTACATTCTCACTTGGTTCATCTCAAGGTCATTTAAATCCTCCACTAGACTGTTCATGTCTAATTTTATACAGATAAATGTTTTCAATGAATTCAGCATTGTCTGATTCAATTATCGTATTTTCACTAATATCCGGATGTTCAAATTTATGAACCAAAAATCGACATGCTTTACTACTTTTAGCATATTCTATGAACATGCAGTCCACCATTTTAGGTCCTATCTTAACCCTTTTAGGTATAGGAACTTGAACTTTCACTAGACACCCCCACACTTTGAAATATTTCAAGTTGGGTTTCCTTCCTTTTTATTTTTCATAAGGAATTGATTATGTCTTACTATGGGGAACTCTGTTGAGTATACAATTGGCCGTAAGGATAGCTTCCCCCCATAAATTTTGCGGTAAACCAGAACTTATAAGTAAGGTATTCATCATTTCCTTCAAAGTTCAGTTTTTTCTTTCCGCAATTCCATTAGATTGAGGTGAATACGGGGATGTAGTTTGATGAATTATTCCATTCTCTACACATATTTGTGCAAAGGGAGATTCATAATCTCTGCCCCTATCACTTCTTATCATTTTGATCTTTTTGTTTAACTGATTTTCAATGTCAATTTTATATTGCCTAAACGCATCTATTGCTTCATCCTTACTACTTAGCAAGTAGACATAACAATATCTAGTACAATCGTCAATAAAAGTTATGAAATACTTTTTCCCACCACGTGGCGGTGTTGACTTCATCTCACAAATGTCAGCGTGTATTAAGTCTAAGGGATTGAAATTCCTTTCAACGGACTTATAAGGATGTTTCACATACTTCAATTCCACACACGTGTGACACTTAGATTTATTGCACTCAAAGTTTGGCAAAACTTCTAAGTTAATCAGTTTTCGTAATATTTTGTAATTAACATGGTCTAAAATTTCATGCCATAAATCATAAGACTTAAACAAATAAGAAGAATATGAACTTTTATTTATTTCAACAGTCATTACATTCATCTTATAAAGGCATTCTGTTAGATAGCCATTTCCTACATACATTTCTTCTTTGCTAATTATAATTTTTCTAGAAACAGTTAAACATTTGAATCCATTCTTATCTAGAAGTGAAACAGATATTAAGTTCTTACGTAATTCGGGAACATACAAGACATTGTTAAGTGTCAAGACCTAGCCCAAAGTCATTTTCAAGCATATTTTCCCTGTTCCTTCCACCTTAGTGGTAGCGGAGTTAGCCATGTTGATCATTTCTTCTACTTGAGCTGGAGCAAATGACGAAAACAACTCTCTGTTGGCACAAACATGGAGGGTGGCACCAAAATCTATCCACCATTCACGAGGATTTCCCGTTAAGTTGCATTGTAAGAACATAGCACACAAATCATTACATTCTTTGCTGGATTCAATTATATTTGCTTGATCCTTTTTCTTGCCTTTCTTCGGGGCTCGACAATCTGTGAACTTGTGGACAATTTTTCAATAATTAAAGCATTTTCCCTTGAAGTTTTTCTTGGGTTGATTGCTTCCATGTTCAAATTTCTTTCTTTTCTTCGAATTGTTTTGGTCATCTTCTACAATATGTGCTCTATTAATTGTAGAATTTCCCTTTGACCTTCTTTCGGCAGCTTTATTATCCTCTTCAATACGAAGTCGTACAATAAGATCTTCAACGGTCATCTCCTTTCTTTTATGCTTTAAGTAGTTTTTGAAGTCTTTCCACAAAGGTGGTAACTTCTCAACTATCGCTGCTACTTGGAAAGCATCATTCACAATTAAACGTACAAAATAGTTTATGTGAGTATTAAGAACAATTTTAATTTGTTGAACTAAGGTATTTTTCAAAGATATATCTTCTACTAGGATATCATGATGACTTGCAACTCCTGTACTTGAGAGACAACAGATTTGCTATCTATCATTTTGAAGTCCAGGAATCGTGCAATAAGGAATTTCTTAATTCCCGCATCCTCCGTCTTATATTTCCGTTCAAGTGCCCCCCACAGTTCCTTTGATGTCTTGGTCCAACTATAAACATTATAGAGGTCATCTTGGAGACCACTCAGAATATAATTACTTCAAAGGAAGTCTGAATATTTTCAAGACTCTACAATTATGAAACGCTCTTTGTCCGAGGTTCCCTCGGGTACCTCAGGAGCGTCTTCGCTAGTGAACCGTTGCAGACATAAAGTGGTGAGGTAAAATAACATCTTTTGCTGCCACCGCTTGAAGCCAATGCCCAAAAATTTTTTGGGCTTCTCCGCCGGTGCTATTGTTGGCAGAGCATTTGTGCGACTTGATGTGGCAATATTAGTTGCTCCTACAGACGTTGTCGCATCCATCATTTGACTTTCAGTTGTCATTTTTCCTGTCACCACAAGACAAAAAACTTAGTATTTTTTCAGAATACTATTTATATAGTTAAATAACTTAAAACTCTTCTTCTTGTTTCTAGTTAACGATGAAGTTTTTATTACTTTGAATCATCAACTGAGTGAACCTTAACTTGTGATGAATATTTTATGTCTTCTAATCACTAGTTAAATTCAAGCAGAGTAGAAAGCTTAAGCTTTAATCTCCTCAAACAAGCAATAAGATTCTGTAAAGTTTTATTTCCTTAAGATTGTTATTTCCATAATATATTCGGGTATGCAGAATCTGTATAGCAGAACAACAACTTCAACTAGTTCAAGTTAATAAATAAGAACACAATGAAGTATATCAAATACCCTCAACACAAGATCAAAATGACCTTTCCAAGAGGTGTATTTTATTTTTCAGAAAAATAGATGAAGCATAAATAAATAAGGCCAAGTCTTCCAAATTCACGGAGTTTCTTTAAGGAAATAATTTCCCTCATTGTACCCGAGGTTGTGGAATTTTTTTCTCCTAGGATAAAATGGCCTTCAATTTGACTATAGCGGTACCTCAAACTGTCGGATTCTTCAAACGCACTCAACAGTTTGATTGATCACAAAGAGTATTTTGAAGACAAGAAGAGTTGTGTAATCTGAAAATTTTTATCTCAAAACCTGTGGATGAAACCAGGTTTATATAGCCACAAGATGCCTCTTCAGAAAGGTGGCATTGGTTCAATTTAAAGGTGTGTGACTTTTATGAAAATGTATGTCTGTTTACTTAAAACAATGCATCATTTCGCTGAAACAGTACATACCAGATCTTGTGAAACATTGTGTCATTTTATCGAAACATTGCATCAGTTTGCTGAAACTGTGCATTAGTTCACTGGAACGGTTCATCTGTTAAAATAGATTACTGCGTTTTACTGTTTGGTAAATTCAGATCATCAAATAAAATTTGTCCAAAAAGATAGATCTCATTTGTCGAATCCCGAATCCCGATCCTGATCCCGAGGCCGAGCAAGCGACGACGACGACGGCGTGAGGTACCTCTATTTTCTTGCTTCACTTATCATGTGGAGTAAGTTTTCATTAATATAAACACTACAAAGTTCCATTCTCCCACAAATGCGGGAGAATTAGTGGACTTTCCAATTTGGGAGTATACCTTCTAAATTGGTATCTCCTTTCTTCCACCATTTTTCTCTCCATTTTTTCCATTCACACTTCATTCATATACTATGAACCCAACAAGAATTACCAACGTTATTAAAAGCGAGAAGCACAAAAAATCTCTAAGGTTCGTAGGGGGTGCTACAATCCCACATTAGTTGGGTATTGGAGTGGCGGTTTGTTTATATGGACTTGGGTAAATACTAGCTAGCCCTTGGGGTCGAGTTATGCCCAATGCCATATTTTTATACATATATATCTCTCTCTACTCGAAGAGAAAGGTGGGGGAGAGGAAGAGTGTGCATTAACTCTTCGCTAAAGTTTAAGTCATCCTTTCAATTGCTTGACAAAATAAGGCCTAAACATGCTTTTCCATTTTACTCTTTGCAGTCACAGCCTGGAGGATCGCTCTTCACCAAATTGGGCAGCATTTTACATGAGCTCGCCTTCCCGGTATAAGCTCTTCAATTTTTTTAATAATTTTCAATTAGTGCTAAAAATATCTCGTAAATGAGGATGTCGAATTATAAATAATGGGAAAAGAACCTTGTTTTACATGTAGCCTGTAGGCCTGTGTTCTTTTTCGTCTTTTCTTCTTTTTTTTTTCGTTTTTGGGGGTCCTGTTGAGCATTTTTGGGGGTTTACTTTTGGAAGCACGTTATGTCTTTTATATTAAACTAAGGCATTTGGATACGAATTACTACCTTGTTTGTCTGGAAACTAGGCTTATTTTGTAAAACAATCTAAAAGGATTTTCAGAAATTAAACCATCAAAATGATCTTGTTTTCTAAAAGCAGCTACTTCTTTGATAATTGTCTCAACCAATATTTTATAAAACCTAACCACAAAATTATTCTAATTCTAACTAAGTTCCTCTTGCTTATGGCCGTGAATTAGGCCTTTATTGTCCTCATATTCTTTTAAATAATTTTTCTAATTCTTTGTTGTCTTTCGGTTCCTTTCCTCTTCATTTTAGGCGCTTTTTCCGCTTCACCAACTTTAGTGTTTCTTACATTTTTTAAAAGAAATTTATCTTATCCAAAAAAGTGTCATTTACATTGGAAAAACCCTGGATATGAGCTCTGATCCTGCACAGTTCCCTTTCCTCCAGCTGAATTTGCCCTTGTGTTGAATAAACACTGCCATATGACAACTTAATTGTCTTTTAAAACACTGAATCTTGATGTGTTCAGGATAGTTTTGGGAAGATGCAAGACAAGGGGAAACAGATTGCAAGGACAAATAAATTTCTGACCAAACTTTTCCCAAATAAAGTGGTTATCCACATGCCACAGGTCTGTTTTTTAAATTCTATAGAATTTTAAATTCTTTAGCAAATCACTGAGTGGCTTTGAGTATTGCAGGATGAAGCACTTCTGTCGACTTGGAAACAACAATTGGATCAAGATGCTGAAACCCTCAGAGTGAAAGAAAATTTTAATAGCTTGCAAAGAGTAAGGCTTTCTGACCTTTAACGTTATGAATGATCAATTTTTCACCTCACATTTGTGACTCCCCTCAGAAAGTACGATATGTTTCCAACTTAAAATGGAGACTTGACTTCCCAAATATGTTTCCAAGGCCAGTTTGACCCCTGTGTAAAAACAATAAGTTGACCTTACTGTAAAGATCGTCATACTGTAGCCTTCTGAAACTAAAATTCCACCCTTGTTGACTCAACACATCTGCTATATATTTCTGATTTCCATAAAAATGCTGTCAATGTATTATTTCCAGCATTCTGAGACTAGGTTACTGCTCTCTGATATTCTTTTTTGTTTAAATTGTGTGAACCAGTTGAATGATTGATTTCAATAGATTAATGACATGACTTCTATCTTTAACTACTTATTTCTATATGATGGCCGCTCTTATATAGGCTCTGAATCGGATTGGATTAGAATGCAACGGACTTGAGACATTGTGCATCAAAGACCAAAATTTCTCTGTTAAAAGTAAGATGCTGCATGGGATACTTTATATTCTCACTATTATATCGTCACTATGTCTTTTAGATCCCTCTAAATCACTACGACATCCATGTTAATCCGACACGATTTGGGTGTGGTTGTAGGATCTATACAGTATTTGGTCGGGCTAACTTATGTTCTTTGATTATAGTAATGGCTAAGAACTATAGGTTGATTGGATATTAAGTATTACCAAAGAATTAAACAATTCTAATTTTAATTAATAACTTATATTAATTGTCAAAAGTTTACTTATATACAAGTCGCAATATATATTTATTGGTTGTATCTTAATACTCGTACCCATACTCCTATCAGTGTCCTCGAATCATAAGATTTAGGTGTTGATGAAAATCTGAATTCTAGATGCATTACATCAATGTAAATATCGTTTACATCCTTCATTTCCAAAAAAAGAAAAAAAAAAAAAAGACAATTATGTAATCCAGGTGCTTTTATGCAAGAAGAGCTGAAGTTAATACTGTTTTTGGGTGCTTGAAGGCGCAGAGAAAGTTGTTGGATGGGTGTTGAGCCATCATTTGATGCGGAACCCTCAAGCAGATGTTGACATGAGGCTTGTCTTATCTCCCGTTAGGTAATAGAAATAGCAGCATCTGACATTCTCCTATCCATGATTTTCTTTCACTGTAATAATTGTTTATTTGAACAATTGTGGAAATCTTTTGCGATTTAACAGCATTCAGTATGGGTTGGAATTCTTACAAGCTAACAAAAATGATACCAAGAGCTTGAAGAATTCACTTAAGGTGATTATAATATTCCTTATCTGATGCTTTGCGGAATTTGTATAAAAAGCTACTTGATTTGACATGGCAGATACCGACTTAGGAACTAGTTTTTGTCCAATGCAGGATGTTGAAACAGAAAATGAGTTTGAGAAGGCACTTCTGGCTGATGTCATTCCCTCCAGTGATATTGGGGTGACATTTGATGATATCGATGCACTTGAAAGTGTCAAGGATACATTAAAAGAGCTGATCATGCTTCCATACAAAGACCAGAACTTTTCTCCAAGAGTAAACTAACCAAGGTCTACTCCAGCTTTGATTTTATCCATTTGTTTTACCCACTAAAACAAGACTATTACCTAATAATATTGGTTTAAGTTTGACCACATTACTTCCACAGTAAACTTGAAGATAAAGACAGTTACCTATATTTCTTATTACTCTTTGGTTTGCTTCTTGCTTATAATTTTTCTCAACTTCATCTGAGCGATTTGACTGGAAGTTTGTGCTTGATGAAAAATGTTACTCCAACTGTTGTTTCTCCTTTTGGGACTTGAATTTTCAAGCACTATCTAGATATTTGTAATTATTTAAGAAAATATTTCTCTTCAATTTTGTTCGCAGCCCTGCAAAGGAATACTTTTGTTTGGTCCTCCTGGAACTGGGAAAACCATGCTGGCAAAAGCCGTTGCCACTGAAGCGGGAGCAAATTTTATTAATATTTCAATGTCAAGTATCTATTCAAAGGTTTGTTTGCTTGGAGCTTATTTGTGTTCTATTTAGTATAGGTGATGTTGTTCATAGTAGTTTCTTCGCATTAGAACAACCTTAATCTTTTTCTTTTCCAATGCTGCAGTGGTATGGTCAGAGTGAGAAATGCATAAAAGCTGTCTTCTTGCTGGCTAGTAAAATTGCTCCGAGCGTTATTTTTGTAGATGAAGTAAGACATTAGCATATTTCTTTGATCTTTCCTGCTTTAAAATTCTATACTTTTTCTGATCCCTTTTGTCTCCTGTTTGTTTTTGCGGCTTTCTAAAGGTTGATAGTATGCTGGGAAGAAGGGAAAATCCAGAAGAACATCAGGCAATGCGCAGATTGAAAAATGAATTCATGCTGAATTGGGATGGGTTGAGCACAAAGGATACTGAACGAGTTCTGGTACTTGCAGCAACAAACAGGCCATTTGACCTTGACGAAGCTGTTATAAGGCAACTGCCACGCAGGTAAAAGAGGAACGACTAATTTGCAGATATTATTGAAGAAATTATTTTTGACACTTGCTTAATGCCGTTTTCATGTCTTTTCTGTACAGGTTGATGGTCAATTTACCAGGTGCTCCAAACAGAGCAAAAATTCTAAAAGTGATACTCGCAAAAGAAGACTTGGATCAGGATGTTGATCTGGAATCAGTTGCAAGTATGACAGATGGATAATCCGGAAGTGACCTTAAGGTTTCTTTGCTATTCATGTTTGCTTGGATAAATGACTAGTCCTTGTTTCATCTTTCTGATGTTTGAATTTGCTGTGTTTTTCTAATTTAACTCCTTTATCATGTAGAATCTGTGTGCAACCGTTGCATATCGACCAATTAGAGATATCCTAGAAGAGGAAAAAAATGTACTACTTTTCTTTTGTTGATGTGTGTTCACTGACACATGCACGAGTGATTGATTTCACAGCTCTGGATAAACATAATTTTGAGGGCCAGCTCACTTGGTGAGCTCCCCTATTGTAATAAAATGTTTTAAAAAATATCTAACAACCTAAAAGGAAGGCGCAATATAGATTCCACACTGATTAATTTGGCTATTCTGTTCATTTGATTTGAATTGTACTTGCAAGTATAATATAAAGGCAATTCCGGAAGCCCTTGAGTGTATATATATGTGTGCATGTGCGCGTGACTCCTTTGTATACCTGCTAAAACAGGCATCTAATGCTTACATTTGATTATAGGAACAGGCTGCAGCTAGTGCTGATGGTGGACCACCTCCAGCACTAAGCAGCAGTGCAGACTTACGGCCACTGAATATGGACGACTTCAGATATTCTCATCAGCAGGTGAGTTGAAAAATTCTGATGGTTTCTTTAAACTTTCTAATTATTTAACTGCATAAGGGTGTTGACGATTGGAGTACTGTGATCGGCTGTTCTTGTAGGTTTGCCCAAGTGTTTCATCTGAATCCGCAAATATGACCAAGCTTCTTCAGTGGAATGATCTGTATGGAGAAGAGGGATCTAGAAAGAAACAGTCCTTCAATTATATCATGTAAAGGGGGCTTTTGGGTTCATTTGTACAATGAGTTTATAGGTCTCTTAGACAATAAATTTTGACATGTTACAATGATGGAGCAGGCTTTCACATACAGTTACTTTATGTGCTTTGACCTTTTGCTAGCTACTTGCAGAGGATGTTCAGTCCTGTCAGAAAATTGACAGAGCTTCTAAGATTCCCCAAAATATTTTTTAGCTTAGATGTCTACCTTATCCAAATATTTTAACAAGAGTAGATGTCTATGTTAATTATTTGATACCTTGTAAATAATAAGTACGTTAACGATGTGTACATTGATTTGAACCTGAAAAATCCATTTTGTTGCAAGTCAATGATGTGTTGGAGTTGCATGCAGAGTATTGCAGCTCTGATACCATGAAGAATTAAGTGATCTTAATGTTGTTTCGTTTATACTTCGGGTACACAGAATCTGTATATTACAACACCAACTTCAACTTGAGTTCAAGTATAAACAAGAATACAATGAAATATATCAAATACCCTCAACACAAGATCAAAATGACCTTTCTAAGAGGTGTATTTTATTTTGCTGAAATTAAGATGAACCTGAAAATAGCCAAGTCGTCCGAATTCACGGATTTTTCTTAAGGAAATAATCCCCCTCACTGTACCCGAGGTTGTGGAATTTTTCCTCCCAGGATAAAATGGCTAACAGACCAACAGTAGCGGTACCTCAAACGGTTGGAATATTCGAACTCACAGAACATTTTAAGTGATCACACAAAATATTTTTGAGACAAGAAGAGAGTTTTTAATCTGAAAATTTCGTACTAAACCTATGGAAGAAATCAGATTTATATAGCCACAACATACTTCTTCTGAAAAGAGGCAATGGTTCACTCAAAGGTTACACCTTTGTTGTAAGTTCATGTCTGTTCATCAAAGATTACAGTCATCTCATTTCATGAATCAGTGTGTCACTTTATTGAAGGATTACATCCTTCTAAAGCACCATTTCAAACCATTGCAACTTTCTATAGCCTCAGTTCAGAACAATGTATCATTTCTGAAGCATTAGTTCGAAAACAATGCATCAGTTCACTTGAAACAGTGCAGTATATATAAATGGAGGTCCAAAACTGCAGAAAAATTTTTACTGCATTTTTCCTTCGCATTCTTCGAAATTCAAATAAAGTTTGTCCAAAAATATAGATCTCATAGATCGATCATTTGCCAAATCCAAATTCAAATCCAAAGCCGAAGCTGAGCCGAGCAAGCAAGCGACGACGATGGTGCGAGGCATCAATTATTTCTTGCCTCACTTGTCATGTGGAGTAAGTGTTCTTGATTATAAATACTTTCAAGTTCTCTTCTTTCATCAATGTGGGAGAAAGAGTAAACTTTCTAATTTGGGAGTACACTTTCCATTTTAGTGTCTCCTTCCTCTCCACCATTTTATTCTCCATTTTTTCAATCACACTTCTTTTATATACTATGAACCGAACAATCCCCCACATGAATAGGGAATGGCTATTTTTCGTAAAATTTTTACGGACAAGTATGTGATCATCAAGTAAAGACTGATTGCATCTGGATAAGTGGGTATCCCTTTGAAATTTTCGTAGTGAACATGCATCGGATGCACTCAGTCAATTGGTAGATTTGATATCTTTGAACCGTCGAGTTTTAATGTACACCTAGACAATACATGTCACACAACCAGCCTTTTAACGTTTATGGTTCTCATGGTTGTGTTTTTTTCATCCATGAACACGTCCCAATTTTAATGAGAGCTTAGGGAATAGGCCTTTACTAACATTTTCTTTGAAGCGTCTTCCACTTCGCCCTCACATAGGTGATTTTTAAATGTTCAATCCTGTAGATTAAACTGTTTGGTCAAATTTGCCAAATTTAGATAATCATTAAAAGACATTTTACCTTAAGTCTTGTCCTAGTTTACTATACATTGTCTACATCATGAGAATGCATAGGGTAATTGACAATGTTGAACCTGTCAGATACAACTTTGTTTGATCTCCTTAAACCTAGCTCTTGGGATCTCCAGTCTTCTAGGTAGAGTTACCGCCATGCTGACTCATCTTAGGCCTTAAACCCATTCCCTTGGATGTTCTTTCCACTCCTTCTCTAGATAGGCCTTTAGTAAGTGGATCTGACACATTATCCTTTGACTTTACATAGTCAATAGTGATAATTCCACTAGAGAAAAGTTCCCTAACGGTATTATGTCTCCGTCATATTTGACGAGATTTACCATTGTACATCATGCCCCCTTCCCTACCTATTGCCGTTTGGCTGTCACAGTGTATACATACAGGTGCCACTGGCTCGGGCCAATACGGAATATCTTTCAAGAAATTTCGGAGCCATTCTGCTTCTTCACCAGCTTTATCTAATGCGATAAATTCAGATTTCATTGTAGAGCGAGCGATACAAGTCTGTTTGGATGATTTTCAAGAAACTGTTTCTCCACCGATAGTAAATACATATCCACTTGTGGATTTTACATCATTCGATCCGGTGATCCAATTTGCATCACTATATCCTTCAAGTACCGCAGGATATTTATTATAATGCAAAGCATAGTTTTGAGTGTGTTTAAGATATCCCAAAACTCTTTTCATTTCCATCCAATGAGTTTTGTTGGGATTACTCGTATACCAACTCAATTTACTAATTGCACATTCTATGTCTGGTCATGTACAGTTCATTATATACATTAAATATTCCAATCCTCTTGCGTACTCCAATTGTGAATCACTTTCACCTTCATTCTTTCGAAGTGCAAAGTTCACATCCAATGGAGTTTTGTCAATACCGAATTCCATATCCTTGAACTTGTCAAGTACTTTTTTGATATAATGAGATTGTGATAATGCTAACCCTTATGGAGTTCGATGGATTCTTATACCTAAAATCACATCTGCAACTCCAAGGTCTTTCATATCAAACTTGCTCTCAAGCATTCGTTTGGTTGTATTTATGTCACAAATATCTCTGCAGATGATCAACATATCATCCACATATAAACAAACAATGACTTGGTGATTTGGTGTGTCTTTAATAAATACACATTTGTCAGATTCATTTATCTTGAATCTGTTTGCAACATGGTTTGGTCAAACTTTTGCATGCTATTGCTTAGGTGCTTGTTTTAGTCCATAAAGTGACTTAACAAGTTTACACACTTTATTTTTTTCGGAAAACCAAAAAACCCTCAGGTTGTTCCATATATATTTCTTCCTCCAAATCTCCATTTATGAATGTGGTCTTCACATCCATTTGATAGATTTGAAGATCATATACGTCCGCCAAGGCAATTAACATTTGAATCGAGGTTATCCTTGTTACTGGTAAGTATCTATCAAAGTAATCAAGGCCTTCCTTCTGTTTGAAGCCTTTTACTACAAGTCTTGCCTTATATTTGTCAATAGTACCATCCGTCTTCATTTTCCTTTTGAAGATCCATTTAGAACCTAATGGTTTATTTTTGGGAGGAAGGTCAACCAATTCCCATGTATGGTTGCTTAAGATTGAATCTATCTCACTATTGACTGTCTTTTTCAAAAAGGATGAGTCTGACGATGACATCGCTTCTTCAAATGTTTGAGGCTCATTTTCTAAGAGAAATGTTACAAAATCCGATCCAAACGAAGTTGACGTTCTTTGACGTGTACTACATCTTGGATTTTCTTCATTATGTACATTTTCACTTGGTTCATCTCGAGGTCGTTTAGATCCTCCACTAGACTGTTCATGTCTAATTTTATACGGGTAAATATTTTCAAAGAATTTAGCATTGTTTGATTCAATTACCATATTTTCATTAATATCCGGATGTTTAGATTTTTGAACCAAAAATCGACATGCTTTACTACTTTTACCATATCCTATGAACACGCAGTCTACTGTTTCAGGTCCTATCTTAACCCTTTTATTTATAGGAACTTGAACCTTCGTTAGACACCCCCACACTTTGAAATATTTCAAGTTGGATTTTCTTCCTTTCCATTTTTCATAAGGAATTGATTGTGTCTTACTATAGGGAACTCTGTTGAGTATACGATTGGTTGTAAGGATAGCCTCCCCCAATAAGTTTTGCGGTAAACCAGAACTTATAAGTAAGGCATTCAGTTTGGTTTTTCCTTGCCGCAATTCCATTAGATTGAGGTAAATATAGGGTTGTAGTTTGATGGATTATTCCATTATCTACACATATTTGCGCAAAGGGAGATTCATATTCTCCGCCCCTATCACTTCTTATCATTTTGATCTTTTTGTCTAACTGATTTTCAACTTCAGTTTTATATTGCCTAAGTGCATCTATTATTTCATCCTTACTATTTAGAAAGTAGACATAACAATATCTAGTGCAATCGTCAATAAAAGTTATGAAATACTTTTTCCCACCACGTGATGGTGTTGACTTCATATCACAAATGTCAGTGTGTATTAAGTCTAAGGGATTGGAATTTCTTTCAACGAACTTATAAGGATGCTTTGCATACTTCAATTCCACACACGTTTGACACTTAGATTTATTGCACTCAAAGTTTGGCAAAACTTCTAAGTTAATCAGTTTTTGTAACGTTTTGTAATTAACATGGCCTAAACGTCCATGCCATAAATCATAAGACTCAAGCAAATAAGAAGAATTCGAACTTTTATTTATTTCAACAGTCATTACATTCATCTTATAAAGACCTTCGGTCAGATAGCCTTTTCCTACATACATTTCTCCTTTGCTAATTACAATTTTTCCAAAAAAAGTTACACATTTGAATCCATTCTTATCTAGGAGTAAAACAGAAATTAATTTCCTACGTAACTCCGGAACATATAACACATTTTTCAGTGTCAAGACCTTGTCGGAAGTCATCTTTAAGCAAATTTTTTCTGTTTCCTCCACCTTAGCAGTAGCGGAGTTAGCCATGTAGATCATTTCTTCTGCTTGAGCCGGAGGAAATGACGAAAACAACTCCTTGTTGGCACATACATGGTGGGTGGCACTAGAATCCATCCACCATTCGTGAGGATTCCCCGTCAAGTTGCATTCTGATAACATAGCACACAGATCATCGCATTCTTTGTTGGATTCAATCATATTTGCTTGATCCTTCTTCTTGCCTTTCTTTAGGGCACGACAATCTGTGAACTTGTGGCCAATCTTGCCATAGTTGAAGCATTTTTCCTTGAACTTTTTCTTACGTTGATTGCTTCCTTGTTCATCTTTCTTCCTTTTCTTGGAATTGTTTTGGTCATCTTCTACAATATGTGCTCCATTAATTATAGAATTCCCCTTTGACTGTCTTTCGGCAGCTTTATTATCCTCTTCAATACAAAGTCGGACAATAAGATCTTCAATAGTCATCTCCTTGTATTTATGTTTTAAGTAGTTTTTAAAGTCTTTCCACAAAGGTGGTAGCTTCTCAACTATCGCTTCTACTTGAAAAGCATCATTCACAATTAAACCTACAAAACAGTTTATGTGAGTATTAAGAACATTTTTAATTTGTTCAAGTAAGGTATTTTTCAAAGATATACCTTCTTCTAAGAGATCATGTATGGTGACTTGCAACTCTTGTACTTGAGAGACAACAAATTTGCTATATATCATTTTGAAGTCCAGGAACCGTGCAATAAGAAATTTCTTAATTCCCGCATCCTCCATCTTATATTTTCATTCAAGTGCCCCCCACAGTTCCTTTGATGTCTTGGTTCCACTATAAACATTATAGAGGTTGTCTTGGAGACCACTCAGAATATAATTCCTACAAAAGAAGTCTGAATATTTCCAAGCTTCTACAATAACAAAGCGGTCTTTGTCCGAGGTTTCCTCGGGTACCTCAGGATCGTTTTCGCTAGTGAACCATTGCAGACATAATGTGGTGAGGTAAAAGAACATCTTTTGTTGCCACCGGTTGAAGTCAATGCCTAAAAATTTTTTGGGCATCTCCGCCGATGCCATTGTTGGCGGAGCATTTCTGTGACTTGATGTGTCAATATTAGTTGCCCCCACAGACGTTGTCACATCCATCATTTGACTTTCAGTTGCCATTTTTCTGTCACCACTAGACAAAAAATACTTAGTATTTTTAGAATACTACTTATAAAAATTTTAAAAAAATTCCTTTGTTTCTAGTTAACAATGAAATTTTTATGACTTCCAATTGTCAACCGAATGATCTTTAACTTGTGATGAAGTTTTTATGACTTCAAATCACTAGTTAAGTTTAGGTGGAGTAGAAAGTTAAAACTTTAATCTCCAAAAACAAGCAGTACAGATTCTGTAATAGTAATTATTTCCTTAAGATTGTTATTTCGTTTATACTTTGGGTACACAGAATTTGTATATTACAATACCAACTTCAACTTGAGTTCAAGTATAAATAAGAACACAATGAAGTATATCAAATACCCCCAACACAAGATCAAAATGACCTTTCCAAGAGGTGTATTTTATTTTACAAAAATTAAGATGAAACAGAAAGTAGCCAAGTCGTCCGAATTCATGGATTTTTCTTATGGAAATAATCCCTCTCACTGTACCCGAGGTTGTGGAATTTTTCCTCCCAGGATAAAACGGATAATAAACCAACAGTAGTGGTACCTCAAATGATTGAAATATCTTCGAACTCACAGAACGTTTTGAGTGATCACATAGAATATTTTTGAGACAAGAAGAGAGTTTTAATCTGAAAATTTGGTACTAAACCTGTGGAATAAACCAGGTTTGTATAGCCACAACATGCCTCTTCTGAAAAGAGGCAATGGTTCACTCCAGAGGCTATACATTTGTCATAAGTTCATGTATGTTCATCAAAGATTGCATCTTTTCATGAATATTCATCTCATTTCATGAATCAATGTGTCACTTCATTGAAGGATTACATCCTTCTAAAGCATCATTTCAAACCATTGCAACTTTCTGTAGCCTCAGTTTAGAATAATGTATCATTTCTGAAGCACTAGTTCGAAAATAATGCATCAGTTCACTTAAAACAGTGCAATTGTTACTGCATGTATATATAAATGGAGGTCCAAAACTGTAGAAAAAATTTTACTATATTTTTCCTTGGCATTCTTTGAAATTCAAACAACGTTTGTCCAAAAAGATAGATCTCATCGATCGATCATTTGCCAAATCCAAATCCAAAGCCGAAGCCGAGCCGAGCGACCGACGATGATGGAGTAAGGCATCTATTATTTCCTGCCTCACTTGCCATGTGGAGTAAGTGTTCTTGATTATAAACACTTTGAAGTTCTCTTCTTCCACCAATTTGGGAGAAAGAGTAAACTTTCTAAGTTGGGAGTACACTTTCCATTTTAGTGTTTCCTTCCCCTCCATTATTTTATTCTCCATTTTTCCATTCATACTTCTTTCATATACTATGAACCCAACACTTAATACGAATCACCATGAACAACTAAGCAAGGAAGCAAGAAAGTAAGGAAGAGAGGAAGATAAGAGAGACCAAAGAAGATCATAGAGTATTAACCAAGAATGTAATTTTGCTATTCAAGTTGTTATCCAATAGTACATGATACATGTGTATATATATTATATATACACTATATATACAGTTAGTGAGCTAAGACTACTAGTAGGTTAGTTGGTTGGTTAGTGGTGAGCTAGAGGTTAGTTATAACTAACTTCACTGAGTCGTTGCAGTAGTAATTTGACATAGTTGGAACACCTTTAACTACCTGCTTCAATAGTTTGGTTTGGTGTATAAAGGATAGTTTTGTATTTGAGAAATGGTTGTGCTCGTTAGTTATATACTCCCTCTGTTTCAAAAAGAATGACCTACTTTTCTTTTTAGTCCGTTTCAAAATGAATGACCTCTTTCCTTTTTTGACAATACTTTAATTTCAACTTTCCACATGGCATATTTAGGACCACAAGATTAAAGGGCATTTTGGTACATTTGACACAACTTTAATTTAAGACCACAAGATTCAAAAGTCTTCTTTATTTTCTTAAACTTTGTGTCAAGTGAAAGTAGGCCATTTTTTTTTGAAACGGAGGGAGTACCTTCTATATTTTCTGATGACAAATTTTGGGTTAATATTACTGTAACAACCCGTATTTCAGGCTAGAATATAAACTGTCGTTTCTATGCATAATAGTTTCAAAAGCCAATAAATCCTATGCAAAATTAGTATGTTAATCAATTATGTGGTGTGGGAATCTAGTAGAGCGTTAATTGAGATCATAGGTGTCCCTTAACTCAAAGAGGAGTTGAAAACTTTCCTATCGTTTGAGATTTAATGAGCGTCTAAACTTTGGGTCAACTTCCATCAACCATAACTTCTCATATATATCGAATTAGAGGTCCTACTATATATCAAATGAAAGGTCTTTGAGTCCTCTTTCCAACGATATCAATTTATCCTAAATCTCATAACCAAGTGAAAAGTTATAGCATTTTTAGTGTGAGGCAGTGGGCTACCGCGATTGCACCGCTGGGTGGTGCAATAGCGGTGAAGCCAATACCGCTCAGCGGAAAACCTTTAAATCGGAGTCGTCCTAAGGCAGTAGGTCACCTCTATTAGCCCTATCAGTGGTGCTATAGCAGTGGGACCAATACCACTCAGCGGTAAGTCTCAAAATCGGGATTTTTCTGCAACTTTTAAGTCTAAGGGCAATCTCGTCTTTTCTCTTAAATTCCTAATCATATTAACTAATGATTAAAGAATTTTTAGTGCATAATATGCCCACTTTTAATTAAATTTATCAAGAACAAAAATCCTAACCTCCCTCCCAAAGATCAAGAGTCCATACTCTTAAGTTCAAGAATTCAAGAAAAGTGTCAAGATTGGAGTTTCAATTTTCAAATTAAACTACTTAAGGTACGTGGGGTTGTCCTAATCTCATGGGCAAGTGTTTTCTACGAAATTTTTAACAAAGTTTCAAATTTTATAAGTATATATATACATGTGGTGAGTTTGGAAATTTATTTTAAAAGCATGTATTGTGACCATAGTTTGATAAAGGTATCTAATAGTCATGGGAGTTCTTTTCATAACCTTGATTTAAATATGTGCTTTGAACTTGAAGGATGGTTTTGAATATGAATTGTGAATCCTTTAAATTCATGATGATATTTATGTACTTGTATTGTATTGAATTGTACACTATTGAGATCATGGTTTAAGAACCCTTTTGGAATAATAGACTTATGCTAAATCAACGTTGAAGGATAATTTTTAAACAAATGATGGTTTACTTAATTTTTAAGGTTTTGATAATCAATATGTTTGTGTTGAATATTAATATGCGAAATGCTGTGAAATGGTGGGCTATAAATGACTTGCAAGTTGGGGGTATGACAATACCCCATCGAGAAATTGTCCTTGAAAGAAAAAGAAAAGGAAGGTTGTGAACATGATGCATGTTTTTTTGTAATGAGCTAAAACTAGACTAATGTGAGCCGGATGGTTACCCGAAGAAAGCACGAGTCAGGAGACTCTATGCTGAAAACCGTGATTTGCCGACATGGGACTTTGGTACCCTGCTATGTGATCTTGTGTACCTTGTATTAAGTCGTCCCAATTCGAAACTATGGTTAGGAGCCAGGCTTTGTGATCTTGTGCCCAACCACGACATATTGAATTGACTGGGGAATTTGACACCCTTCTTTGTGATCTTGCGTGTTCTCCCCTCACTAGAACTCCAAGCCTGGAGGCAAATCGAGATTTGGTGGTCTGTGTAAACATGAATTTGTAGGGTGTACTATCTAGCACAATAATGCTAAAGTAAAGTGTGATACAAAGGAAAGAAATGTGTTTGGAAACTCATCCTAATATGTCCATGTGCTTTCATATTATTTTGTGACACTATTTGCATAAAAGCTCTCACCTATATTGTGTAAAAGTTGTATTTTGTTTTCAGATTACTCTGCGTACCAGTACATATGTATTGACCCCTTTATCTCAGGATATGAGGCACAGTCCCGGGGTTTCGTCCAGAAATAGGCTTGAGTGCGTCAGAAGTTGCAGTTGGTGAGCCTTCTCTATTCCGGAAGGCCTGATTTTTCAGATTTTGTTGTTTCCTTCTATTTATGGTCTATTGGGAGCCTTGTCCCAGTTTTAGACAAGACATTGGTTCCTATGTATTAGAGATTTTGCACACTATTGTTAGATGTTGTTAGAAGTTAAGGAATTCTATCTTGAATTGTTCCTTTGAATTATATTATTTGACCATGATTCCGTATCGATATGTATTTCTGCATTGTCTTTTATAGTATGTGAACATGTGTACGATGTCCAGAAAGTGAAGGACACTCGGGCCTTCATGGTTCGGAATGGTCGTCGCAGCCAGGGTCTCAACTCGGGTCGTGACAATTACACTAGTATGCCACTATGACAGTTCACTGTCAATTTTTATTGGTACTAGAACACTAGTATGGGGATTTTTTCTTGAGGACACATCACATTTCATCTTATTGACGTTCATAAAATTAGTGTATGTACAATGCATGTACACATATTAGACATGTCTGAATGTGAAATAAAGGCAAAGAAGTACGACCAATTAGCACATAGAGGGTTGTTTGGATCGTCTTAAAATCCGGTCAAACCTGCTTCCAAGCTCCTTTTAACTCTTGAGTGTGTGGCAAATCAAATAGATGCTTAAAAAAAATTAATTGACATTTTTTTATTGCTTTATTATTTATAAGTGAGGTAGTTTAAAATAAAAATCATAATCTAAAAAATCAAATAATTGTTCGAACATATATTCTTAAGGATATTGAATAACTGTAGATGAACCTTATTTATTTGTAATATTCGATTGCTTTCTTAAAAACTGAATTATATTTTTAGTGATTGCTTATTTTTTTAGGACGAGTTTTGAGCCTAATCAATACGCAATACAATCACCCACAAAAAAAACTAACTATAATATTTATTTTTTTTCTTAAAATAACTAACTTCATCTCTGACTTCATCTATATTTGTAATAGGATATGCCTTATTACTGTAATCAAATTGAAATTTCAAAAAGTCAAATTTTTTTTTGGTTGCTACCTATTTTCTCCCATCCTTACCCGTCTACTACCCCTTTCAAAAAAACCCAAGCTATTCCTAAAAAAAATTGTAAAGCCAAATGGACGAACTAGTTCTCTACCGCCCTCCGGAAACAAGAGGTCATCATCATCGTCCAACGATTGTCCAGAGGTTTGCAAAACTTTCCACTTCGATCAGTCATTCTTTTCTTTTGTTTTTTTGTTAACGTTTTGTGAGTGAATTGATTTTGATAGATGTGAATTGATTTTTTTAGGTATATGGTACACCTCTGTTTCTGAAGAGACCAAAGATACACTCAACTTTTCATATTATTCATTCATTCATATTTTAAAAAACTTTTGTTTAAGCATTTGAAGAGTAAATTGATTCTTTTTGATTGGTGTGAATTGATTTTTTTGGTAGATGACAATGTGAATGCATTGCTGCCACTGGAGAAGCCAAGAAGTTATGTCGACTGGTGAACCAGAATTTGGCGTTGGCGGTGCGACTGATGGAAAAGTTGATGATGCGTCTGATGGAAAAGTTGTAACACCTGTCACAAAAGGCAAGCCTGTAAAGCAGCGTCTAAACTAATTGGACATGGAACATAAATCATCGAATAAGACGAACATCCTCATGTAAACAATATGGAATAAAATTTGATTATATTTATGGAGATTTCATAACTATTCCCAAACTGAAAAGTTTGACACAATCAATTAATTATTCTCTTTTGTGGAAACTGAAAGCATGTAGTTACACATGGGACAACTAGTTAGTATAGTATCTTTCATGGGCTACTAAAATAACCATTTGGCATAGGCTTAAAACAACTACTGCTGGACAAAGAACGAGAAGAGCGGTGTTTATTCATAGGCTAATGGAGAATATATAGGTGCTAATACAACACCGAGTCCTAAAGTAATACAACAGCTAATTATAATCCTAAAGTGATACAATAACTAATTACAGTTGTACAAGCAGATAACTATGATGCAATTAAAAGTTATTCTCGTATATCTCTTTTACACCCCCACAAGTTGGTGTTGACGTCTACAATACCCAACTTGTCAAACACACGGCTGAAAGAAGCACGTGGAAGTGGCTTGGTTAGGATATCAGCAACCTGATCAGTAGCATGTAAGTGCTTGACTTCAACCTCTTTGCATTGCACCTGGTCATGGACCAAGTAGAAATCGATGGCAATATGCTTATTCTCGCAGATGTAGGTAGTTCCAATATTATCACAGAGTATGTGCAGAATGCAAGCAAGAGAAAACTGATGCTCGCGCAGTAGGTTGGTGATCCAGTTGTTTCTGCAAGAGCAGCAGCTACAGCTCGGTATTCAGCTTTGGTGGATGACCGAGAGACGGATCGCTGCTTCTTGGAGGACCACGAGACTGGCATACTTCCAAGATATATGACATAGCGAGTTGTTGAAGTTCTGTCTGTAGGGTCACCAGCCCAATCAGAGTCAGAGTACACCATAAGTCGATTATTAGTCTCACGGGTTATTTGAAGCCCAAAAGAGGAGGACTGTTTGAGATATCGAAGCAATCTCTTAACAGCTTTCCAATGATTAGCTTGAGGACAATGCATAAACTGGGAGAGTTTATTTACTGTAAATGCAATGTCAGGTCTAGTGAAGGACAAATATTGCATCTTGCCAACAATTTTTTGAAAGAAAGAGCCTTCAACAATAGGATCAACTTGATTTACACTAAGAACAGTAGAGACGTACATAGAGTGGGAACTCCATTCCTTTCTTGCATATTGGCTTCCCGGAGAAGGTCTTCTATATACTTTTGTTGGGACAACAGTAGGCCACCTTGATACAGCAGAACATCAACACCCAAAAAGTAGTTTAAGTGGACAAGGTTCTTGATACAGAAACGTTGAGCGAGGGCATTGATAATTTGTCGAATACCATGTTCTTGATTTCCAATAACTATAATGTCATCCACATATACAAGGATATAAACAGTGAATCCTGAATGATGTAAAATGAACAAGGACGAGTCAGATAGTGATTTGAAAAAACCTTGTGTTTGTCAATTTTTTGCTGAATGCCTCTCAATATTGAGAGTATTGCCATTAAATAGAAAATATTCAATGATTACATCCCTAAAGATCCGTCTTCCTATCCCTAAAGATCATCTTTTCTATCCCTCTAAATCCGTTATTCTATCCCACCAAATCTGCTCTACTAAAGCCACTATTATTCTCTTTAACTACTAACTCCAATCTATGTACTTACACTAATATACAACAATATATGGTTACATTTATATATACAATATTTACATCATGCTAACATCCCCCCTCAAATTGATGCTGGTAGATCAAGAAGCACCAATTTGCCGACTAGAAATCGATGTCGTCGTCGTGCCATTGATTTTGTAAATGCATCAGCTATTTGAAGATCACTGGACACGTGCGGAAGAGTAATGACACCTTTATCTACAGCTTTTCGTATATAATGACAGTATACTTCGATGTTTTTAGTCCGCTCATGATAACCCGGATTAGTAGCAATCTGAATAGCACTTGTATTGTTAGCATGGAGAGGATTAGGATTAGATTGAGGAAATCTAATCTTAGACAGTAATCCACGAAGCCACACAATCAAGGAGCAAGCAGTAGACATTGCTCGATATTCAACCTCTGTTGAAGATTTTAACACGTGGTCTTGCTTCTTACTCTTCCAAGATATCAAAGACTCTCCAAGAAACATGCACCAACCAGTAACCGAACGACGAGTGCCAGAACGTCCTGCCCAATCAGAATCACTAAAAGCATTAAGACGAATAGGCAAACCACTAGGAAAGAATAATCCACGATTAGATGTTCCTCAGAGATATCGAATGATGCGATGAACAGTCACCAAACGAAGATGACGGGGAGCTTGCATGAACTGACTAACTTGTTGAACTGCAAAAGAGATATCATGCCTGGTAATAGTAAGGTAATTTAAGCTCCCAACTAATTGCCGAAATATAGTTGGATTAGGAAGAAGGTCTCCTTCCCCCAGTTATATTTTACATTCAATTCTAATGGAGTATCTACAGAGGAGGAATCCTGAAGAACTACCAAAGAAATCAAATCTTGGTTATATTTGTGTTGATTTAGAAACACACCGGATGAATCATGATGAACTTCCAAACCCAAGAAATATGTAAGAGTACCAAGATCTTTCACATGAAAAAAATCCTTAAGTTGCTGTTGCAGACTAGTGATTAGTGAAGAATCAGTTCCTGTAATAATAATGTCATCTACATATACCAAAAGAAGAACACAACCTCTGGATGTTTTCCGAAGAAAAAAAGATGAGTCATATTTGCTCTGCTCAAAAGAGAATTGTAGCAAAGTAGACCGAAATTTGACAAACCAAGATCTAGGAGCTTGTTTTAATCCATACAAAGACTGCTTCAACTTGCATACATCTGATGTAGGCAATAAGAACAAACCTGGTGGACGTTTCATATAAATATCCTTTTTGAGATCACCATGAAGAAAAATATTCTTGACATCCATTTGATGAAGAGTCCAGTTTTGTGAAGCAACTATGGCAATAATAGTTCGCACCGTCGCCATTTTTGCTACCGGTGCAAAACTCTCTTCATAGTTCACACCATACTCCTGCTTGTTACCAAGAACAACCAACTGAGCTTTGTATCGATCAAGAGTTCCATCAAAATGAATTATATTTGAATAAATCCATTTACATCCAATTGAATGGACATTTGAATGACATGAAATAATATCCCATGTGTCATTTTTTTAAGAGCCAAAAGTTCTTCTCCATTGCCTTCTGCCAATATTCATGCTTAGAAGCTTGTGAGTAACAATTTGGAATAGAAATGGTGGATAAAGTAGATAAAAAGCCATACCAATTAGGAGTATGAGATACTCTCATAGATCACCGAGTGGGCTCAAGAGAAGCAGGCCTTGAAGAATTCTCAGATTCTAGATGTGGAGTAGTTTCAGGTGGCGGATCAATATAAGGAGGGGTAAAGTTGGCCGTCGATGTTCGTACACAAATCCAGGTTTGAACCTCTTAGAAGAAGATGACAAATCATCAAAAATAGGAAGAAGAAGAGAAGCAGGAGATGACTCAACATGAGTAGGGAAAAAATACTGATTCTTAAAGAAAACAACATTCCTAGAAACATGAAATTTATTAGAACATGGATCATAGCAGAGAAAACCTTTCTGTGAAGTACTATAACCCATAAAAACACATTTAGTAGACTGAATAGAAAGTTTATCATGCTGAGAAGAAGGAAGATACATAAAACAAATACAACCAAATGTATGAAAATTATCATAAGTTAGATTTTTGTGATAAAGACGAAAATATGGAGATTCAAGATTTAGGACTTTAGATGGTAGCATATTAATTAAATAAACAGCAGTAGACAAAGCTTTCACCCAATACTTAGATGAAACAGAGGACTCAATCAATAAATACGAGTGACATCTTAAAGATGATGATTTTTACGTTCAACAACCCCATTTTGTTGTGGTGTATATGGATAGGAGGGTTGTGAGACAATTCCTTTTTCAAGTAAAAAAATTTTGAACTCATAAGACATATATTCTCCACCAAAATCAGATCTTAATAATTTGATGCAAGTAGAAAATTGAGTCTCAATATAGTCCAAAAATGTCTTGAATATGAAAAATACCTCAGATATGGAATGAAGAAAATATACCCATGTAAATCGACTATAATCATCTATAGATGTCACAAAGTACTTGAAATGAGCATGAGTAACAATTGGTGAAATACCCCAAACATCACTATGAATGACATCAAAACACTTTGTAGCATGACTACCAAAATTAGGAAAATGAAGAATTTTACTCTTGCCTAATTTACAAGTAGAACAATCAAAGGAAGTAGTGGAAAATTAATTTTTGTTCCCTAATAAACCCAAGTTTGATAAATGAGATAACACAATAGAATTTGGATGTCCTAAGCCCTTATGTTGTACCTCAGTCTTACTAGGTGTAGAAGTACAAGCAAATAATAGAACACGAGGAATGGAAAAGTGTATAGGAAACAGTCGTCCAACTTTAGGCCCCTTCGTAATTATCATCCCCGACACCAGATCCTGCACAAGACAACCATTACTAGAAAAATTCACATCACAATTATTATCTACCAATTGTCTAACTAATATAAGACTAGTGGAGAGCTTTGGTGACACAAAAACATTGTTGAAAGTTTAAGTAGTATCCCCAACCTTGGTTATGGGTAAATTACTACCATTGGCAACTTGAATTTGTGATGGACCATGATACTTACAAATATTTTTTAGCTTACTAGATGAGTTGGTCATATGATTGGAAACTCCAGAATCAACATGTCAAAAAATAGATGCAAGATCATTACCTTGTAGCCCTAAAGCTGAAAAGGCTGATATGATCATTTGTCTTACCATTTTCGGAGTAAGAACTTGTCCTGAAGATGAGTTCTTAGTAGTGAAACCATTTTTTCCAGCTTGAATAGCATTAACCTTATGGTTTTGAGGGTGTGTGAGACACTCTATGATAATGTGTCCTTGTTGTTTGCAATAATTACAAAACTTCCTACCATAATAGCTAGCAATATGACCATATCCCTTGCAACTGTAGCATTGAGTTCTAGTCATATCCCTACCCTTTCCTTTACCTTGGGCAGCAAATGCAACAACAATATCATCAACTTGCTTGAAAGCATTTTTTGTGACAAAAGCTGCTCTTCACGGAGTAATTCCCTAAAACAAACATCCAAGGAGGGAGACAAGTCATGATTCATCAAGTGGGAGTGAACACTCTCAAACTTAGAGCGTAACTTCATCAAAAATTGATCTCGCTTGCTTTGATCATGAACTTGTTGAATTACAGAGAGACAGATTCGGCAGGTATTTTGGCATAAACAATATCTGTAAATTCAGTCCATAAGTTCTGAAATCTAAAAAAATAATCTTGAACAGAAAAACTTCCTGAAGAGTAACTAGCAATTTCATACTCAAAGTGAAAGCGTCGAGCACTATTATCTTTGTTGTAAACCCTTTGTAAATAATTCCACATGGCTTTAACTATTTTGTAAGGCCTGATATTAAGAACAATAAGAGGGTCAACTGACTTTAAAAGCCATTTCATCACCCGATCATCTTTAATCTTCCATTCACCTAATTTTGTAGGATCAGTAGGAGCAGGATCCGCTCTATCAATATAGCCTCATAGTTCTTTCCAGTGACAAACAACTGAAACTGAAACTCCCATGATGAAAAATTCTTTCCAATGAAATGAACACTGAATGATTCAAAGAGATATGAATTCATATTTATGAAAATTAGAAATACTGACTCAAAAAGAATAACCAAAATGACCAAGATCAAAGTCCAAGGTGTTAATTGCCGAGGAACAATCAACCAAAAACAAAAATTTTCCAAAAAGACTAAAAGGAACCACAAATGAACTCTATGAAACAAGACAGCCAAGAAAAGGCTCTGATACCATGTCAAGAATGTACCTTGGGCCTAACTCATCCCCAAAAGCTAGCTCGAGAGGTGAGGATTACCCAAGTCCACATAAGCAAACTACCAGTCCATTTCCAAATAATGTGGGACTTTTTACCCACTCTAACACCACCACCACCCCACGTCGAGGGCCCAATTGGCACCTGGCACATGGACCGGGAGCCCAAAATGGGAATGGACCTGGCTCTAATACCATGTCAATTTTCTACTGAATGCCTCTTAATATTGAGAGTCTTGACATTAAATAGAAAATATTCAATGATTACATCCCTACAAATCCGTCTTCCTTTCCATAAATATCAGCTTTTGTGTCCCTCTAAATTTGTTATTCTATCCCACCAAATCTGTTCTACTAAAGCCGTTATTATTCTCTTTAACTACTAAATTAAATCTATGTAATTACACTAATATACAACAATATGTAGTTACATTAATATATACAATATTTACATCATGCTAACAGTGTTTCCAGAAAGTTCTTGAGCTCGTTTTAGATCTAGGTGTCTATTTGAGACCAAAGATAGCTCTGTTAAATTTGTTGATGTGATTGGACAAAGTTGGATGCTCAAAGTCAGGAGTTTGTCTAATATAAATGTGTTCCTCTAAATGACCTTGCAAGAATGCATTATTTACATCAATTTAATGCAGGCGCTAATTATACTGAATAGCGATGGTGAGAACTAGGCGAACAGTTGTAGACTTGACTACCGGACTGAAGGTGGAATAGTAGTCAAGTACAGGCTACTAAGTGAAGCCTTTGGCCACTAATCGATCTTTATACCTGTCACTAGAACAATAGAACCTGCATTAGGATGATGCTTAATGCAAAATAGCTACTTATAGTCTACTA
Organism: Capsicum annuum; assembly: GCF_002878395.1. Classification (NCBI taxonomy): domain Eukaryota; kingdom Viridiplantae; phylum Streptophyta; class Magnoliopsida; order Solanales; family Solanaceae; genus Capsicum; species Capsicum annuum. Next base: position 214,845,169 of record NC_061116.1, on the reverse strand, counting down.
CATTCTTCGAAGGATCATTGGGAACTAAAGTCCATGTTTGGTTTCTCATAAGGGCATTAAATTCAGCTTGCATAGCAGCATTCCAGTGGGGTTCACACTAAGCTTTCTAGTAGGAAAAGGGTATTTTTGGACTTGGAATGTGAACAAAAAGGCTAGTTTCATGTTTGAGCTTAAGAATGTTATTTTTGAAATGGGTAATCATCGGGTGACTCGGCATTGTGGTGGAAGGTGTGGCTGAAGTTATTTGTCTGGTTGAGTGTTTAGGGTGTGATAATAACCGACAAATTAGGAGTACAAGGATCTACAATAGAGGAAGGTACTGAAGGAGGAAAATAGATGGTTTTACTGGATGAAGGCAACGACTTAGAAGATAAAGGTGGATTCTGTCATTTATAAGTTAAAGGGGGTGGATTGTTTGTTTGAAGATGAGTGGTTTGGTTGTTTGAAGAAGGTGCAGAAGGGTGGCTGCGTAGAATTTGGAGAGGAAATCATAACTTCATCAGATAAAGAATTCTCAGGAGAGTCGAAGATCATACCTGAACCGGGAGATTGCCCTCTAGTTGTGGCGATTGTAATGGGAGAACTTTGTGGGCAAGATGCACACGCAACAGGAAGAGGAAGTCCCATGTTTAACTTTTGCACTTCGCAGGTGATTTGATTGTTTTTCTTTTCAACTGTTTCCATGATTTAATTTGAAAATTTGATAAATGAGAGAAAATATTTTGAAAAGGAAAATTATTCTCAAAAAATAGAATATCTCTCAATAAAAATATTTTTGATGAGATTGAATCGAAGCACTAATGACAGTAATATTTGTTGGAATAACCCATGTATACACATGGAGTTGAACGAGGCTCAGGCTTACTTTTGGTGTATGATCGCAACCAAGGATAGCATAAACACCCGAAAGTTCTTATGGGATCAAATTTTGGGGTGTCTTGAAAAAGTATTTCATGAGAACAGTTATATTCTAGGGTAGATGAGGGTAACCTATTGATAAGATAACCTACTTAATGACAAGCAAAACTCCAAGAGTTTGAGAGAAGGGAGGCTTGATGAATTAAGGTTTTGGTTGTTTCAACAACATGTCTGTGGCATCGTTCAACTAAAGATACACGTTGAGGTGTATAAGGAGCTGAAACAAGATGTTCAATACCATGTATTTTTAAGTAGGGAGATAATCCTTTAAATTCACTACCACCATCAATGTAAAATGAGAGAATTTTTGTGTTAAAGCGACGTTCGAGTAAAGGATGCGGACTTTTAAAAACATCCTTAAAAGTCACTTTTATTTTTCAGAATATATATCCACATATATTTTGAAAAGTGATCAACAAATATTGCATAGTAATGCTTTTGATCAATTGACAACACCGGGGAAGGTCCCCATAAATCATTGTAAATAATTTGCAATGGTCGTTTAATTTGCAGAGTATTTTCAGAAAAAAGATAATCTGTGCATTTTATTTGAATTGAAAGAATTACAAACTAAAGGAGTTTTTGAATCACAAAATGGAATTGAAAACTTCCTTAACAACTTATGTAGACTTTGACGATTTGGGTGCCCCAATCATCGATGCCATATGTCAATAGAAGACAGCTAACTACCAAATTTGATTGAGGTTCGAAAATGCGTGTTTTCTCTTGCAACCACTCGTACATCCCATGTTTATCCTGCCCGCACACCAGAGGTGCCCCCATAGTCAGATCCTTCATAAGAAAATTAAATAGAAAAAATTCAATGGATGTTTTGTTATTATGACAAAATCTAGAGACTGTGAGAAGATTTCAGGCACAGAGGGTATCATATAGTTTGAAGCTTTTATTTGATGTACATAAGTGAGTGTTACCGATGTGAGAAATTTAAATGGTATTACCATTTCCCATTGAGATCTCGTCAGGTCTGTTGTAGTCCTAAGAAGTGGCTAAACTACGAGCATCGATTGTGATGTGATGGTTATCCCCGAAGTCAACAATCCATGGATCTTGTTGTTGTGGAAACTGAGTAGCATAATTAGCACGAGCCTAAGAAAAGTGGTTGTCAGACTTGGATCTACACACTTTGGCAGAGTGATCGGGGCAATCACAGAGTTGACAGCAAAGAAAACTATCAGTATTTTGGGGCTGCTGATTTCGACAAGAGCGCTATTATTGGGTATTTGATGAGTCTCAAGCTTTCTGGGAACACCGTGGTTGGCTATCTTGTGAGTTATTACCTTCTTTCTTTTGATTTTTATTGTTTCTTGAAGGAGCTTGGGTGTTTCATTGAGAAATTGCATCGGTGATTGATGGTGTCCATTTGTCTTCTTCCTGCTTAAGAAAGATCTCATGATCAAGAAGTTTCTCATATAGTTCTTCATAGGTGATCATTGTTTCACGTGACTAGATGGTTGCAGAAATAGCGTTGTACTCGGGACCAAGGCCTTGGAAGATTCATACAGTAAGTTGAACATTTGTGATTGGCCCTACACCGATTGCAAATTCATCAGCAATAGAACATAAAGCTTGGGAAATATGAGTTAATTGATCTTGGAGACTGGTAATTCTAGTATGTGATTTGTTAGCAAAGGCAATGTGCAGGGATGCCCATGATTTGTTAGCCATTTTGGCTATTGATAACAGTAGATGCAAGTGTAGGTTCCACCGATGCCAAGATGGCGTTCTGAACAAGATGAACTTGGGAAAACCAATTAATATAAGTTGGATTAGGAGTGCTTTCACTATTTTCTATAAGTGTGTTCGGAGGAGCAGTGGTTATGCCATCAAGGTGCCCGAAAAGGTTATGTCCGTGCATAAGCATTGACACTTGTGTCTTCCAGGTAGTGAAGTACTGGCTGCCTGCAAGTTTGATGGGTAGTTGAGATGCAGTATTAAACTGCACGATGGTAGTGTTTCTGGCAGTGCTATCTGTATTAACAATAGTGGCTTTGGTGGCCATGTTTTTTCTTGCGTGAGGCAGTAGATAGGGTTGGAGAAAAAATATTAGGATCGTACTCGTGTGAGCTTTTAGAGCCCTAATACCATAAACAACTACTACTAGACAGAGAAAGAGAAGAGTGATGTTTATTCATATGCTAATGGAAAATATATAGGCGCTAATACAACACTGAGTTCTAAAGTAATACAACAGCTAATTACAATCCCAAAGTTATACAATAACTAATTATAGTTGTACAAGCAGATAACTATGATATAATTATAAGTTATTCTCGTATATCTCTTTTATGGCAAATTGCTACAATACATATGTTTTATTAATAAATAACTGATTTCAACATGCATAGACACTCATAAATAGTGTCATTCTAGCTTTCAACACTTTGTGAACCATCCAAAAAGCCTATTGAGTATTGCAGATATTTCATGAAATTACTCGAGGTGTGCGAAAATTGATACTGACATCATGATTATTAAAAAAGCCTATTGCGTATTAACCTCGCTAAATTGTTTTCCTTTTATGGAATATTATTCATGAATTATGTTTATCCATAATATATTATCACGACCCGAACCGGGGTCCTGGCCGCGACGAGCATCCCGAACCATGAAGGCCCGAGCGCCCTTCTTTATCTAGCAATCATTCACACCATTCATATACTATAAGGAAATACAGAGAAGATAATAAAGACGGAAACATGGCCAATCAATTAGTTCAACTGAACAGTACGAAATTTAAGTTCTTAACATTCAATAATATACGACACTAGTCTGCGAAATCTCTAACAATATGAAAATCAACATTTGTCTAAAGACTGAGACAAGGCCCCCAATCGGACCACAAAATAAAATAAAGTAATACAGTCTTTCAACCAGGCCTTCCGAAATAGAGAAGGCTCACCAACTGTAACTTCTGACTCACAGGTCTACTGATTAACGGGACCCAGTGACTGTGTCTCAGATCCTGAAATATAAGGGGTCAATACGATTGTACTGGTATGTGAAACAATCCAAAATAGAATCTTGTTATTACCCAAAATGGACGAGAGCATTTCGTAAAATATTACATATAAGATAAGTAAAACACAGGGGCATAATTTAGAATTTCCAAATGCTTTCTTGAAAACAGGACTCACACTTTATCTTACTCCTGAGATAGATGGTACACCCTACATTTCTACAATCCCACGGGCTATATGAAATCCACCCTTGACTCAGCAGCCAAGCCCCCAATCCAAGTATGCCACAAGGATTGGAGTCCTAATTACTATTCTACTATACCTGTGTCTCAAGGACAAGTATACATTGGCATTAGCCAAATCATATTACCCGAATCGGTAAACTCGATTTCCAATGATGAGCCCTTACACTCAAATGCTTTCTTTGAGTAATCATCTACCTCTCTTTAGGCCCAATTTTATTTCTTTAAACAACATGCTTCATATGCAAAGTCATTCAATGCTTAAAATCTGAAGGGCATGTCATCACCGGGTATAGTCATACCCAGACTTGCAAGTCGTTCATATCGTACCAATGTTACAGCTCATCTCATTCAAATCATGCACTTGACCACCAAAGAATCATAATATCACAAGAGAATCATCATTTTGAAATCTCAAGAAAACTTATGGAAATAACCTATTTTGTCAGACTTAAAACTCGCGATGGTCATGTCAATTTACTCAATCACATACAACTATTCTTTTTAATGCAAGAGTATAGTCATAGCAAAGAACTCCCTTTCATCATATCATAAACCATGCCAAACACTATGACATTGAGAAACTCACTTTAAAATCATAATTCATGCTTCCAAAGCTCACTCACAATACAAGTATACACTTTATTTTGCAACAAGAGAGGAAAATTCATTATTCATGCTCTCAATTAAACATTTCAAATTATATATGTATATACATAAAGGGTCAAGATTTGATTACCACAAAAAGGGTTCAATACAATACGCATATTCTCATCAAAACGATTTAATAACATGCTTTTCGAAACAATATTCAAAAACCCCTTTCTTACAATATGATTATAGATTCTTAAACTTGATAAACCATAAAATCCATGCCCAAGTAGTTTTAGGACAGTCCCACATACCTTAGGTCTTTTAGTTCAAAGAATAGCCTTGACTTTTTTTCTTGATAATCTTGACTTAGAAGATGAATCCTTGATCTTTGGGAGGAAAGTTAGGGTTTTGTTTTGAAGGAATTTGAGAAACCTTTGGCATACTATGACTTAATCATGACTAAATTTTGTGTTATGGCTGAGTTATGATGAGGGGAAAAGACTAAAATACCCTCCTAGACTGGAGAAAAATAATAAAATGAACTGGACACCCGACGCATTGAGCGTCGCACTGTGTCGGTCCTACTGATGCGATGCGATGATATCGCATTGGACTTCTATTTTCTCCTCCAAACATGTCTCAAACGCCGTCTGAAAAATCCAAAACTTCCCTGAGACACTCGTTTTACACCCCTGAACATGAATCAACTTAAAAATCTACGTCTCGAGATTGGAAAGATTGATTTTGAAATCATTGAAGTTTAGGAACTCAAAGTATGATTAAGTCCTTGTTAACACATAGACAATTTTCAGGTTATTAGCTCCCTAAGTATGCTATTAATGGTGGTACTAAGTCGGGAATGCTATGGGGTGTTACATTATCCCCCCTTGGGATCATTCGTCCCCGAATGATGGCTCGAAACATAGACAAGCATGACTTCAAGCACACTAAGGAAAAGATAAAGAGAGTAGTATATGATTTGTACCTTCTATGTCGTCATACATGGTCTCAAAGAGGTTTAGGTATCTAGTTCGTATATCATCGTCTGACTACCAAATAGCTTCCTCAGCTTTTTGATTCTTCCACAATACCTCAATCGAAACTATTTCCTTACTCCTTAGCTTCCGAACTTAGCGATCCAAAATGGCAAAGGGTTCTTCTTCATATGACAAGGAGTCTTTCACATTGATCTCTTCAATAGGCAACACAAGAGAGTGATATCCAATAAACTTTTTCAGCATTAACACATGTTACACTGGATGCACGAAAGCCAGACTCGCAGGCAAGTCTAATTCATAAGAAACCCAACCTATCCTCCTCATAATCTGATATGGTCATATATAATGAGGACTGGGCTTCCCTTTCTTCCTAAACAGCATGACTCCCTTCATAGAGGAGACCTTTAGGAATACCCAATCATCAACTTCGAATTTTAAATCTCTCCTTCTAACATCAGCATAAGACTTTTGAAGAATCTAAGCAGTCTTAAGTCGCTCCCTAATGAGCTTCACCTTTTCCATTGCCTGGTGAACAAGGTCAGGTCCAATTAATCGAGTTTCACCCACTTTATACCATCCGATTGGTGACCTATACTTTCTCCTATAAAGTGCCTCAAAAGGGGCCATCTGAATATTGGAAAGGTAACTATTGTTGTAGGCGAATTCTATAAATGGAAAATGGTCCACTGAACTACCTTTGAAGTCAATCACGCAGGCCCTCAACATATCCTCAAGGTTCAGAATAGTGCGTTCAGCCTGCCCACCAGTTTGAGGGTGGAACGCAGTACTTAGGTTCACTTGGGTGCCTAAACCCCTCTAAAAGGATCTTCATAAATGCAAAGAAAATTGTGTACCTTGGTCAGATATAATAGACATCGGAGCCCCATGCAACCGAACTATCTCACGAATGTACAACTTAGCATAGTCATTCCCCAAATAATTTGTCTGCACATGAATAAAATGAGCGAACTTAGTCATTCGGTCTACAATCACGCAAATGGAATCATATTAGTTTTGAGACTTTGGACGCCCCAAAATAAAGTCCATATTAATCATCTCCAACTTCCACACAAGTAAAGCTATCTCTTGAGAATTGCCATCAGGTCTCAAATGCTTTACCTTGACTTGTTGGCAATTCAAACACTTAGAAACAAAATTAGCAACATCATGTTTCATATTGTTCCACCAATAAATAGCCTTAAGGTCATGGTAGGTTTTTGTAGAGCCTGGACGAACAACATACCTCGAAGTGTGAGCTTTATCATGTTCGGCACACAAAGCCTACCTGATACCTCAAAATTCCATAACCTCTGATTTTAAATACTGTTACCTTCTATTGACCAACATCTCTCTTAATCTGCACCAAGATGGGATCATTAGCCTGTTTCTCCTTAACTTCAGCACATAAGGTGGATTTAGCTATTTCATGAACAATTACTCCTCCATCTTCAGAATCCAGAATTCAAACTCCCAGATTTGCAATCCTATAAATATCTTTCACCATCTCCCTCTTCCCTTTCTCAACATAATAAAGACTTCCCATTGACAACCTGCTAAGAGCGTCGGCAACCATATTGGCCTTGCCCGGATGATAGTGCAGGGTCATGTCATAATTCTTTAACAATTCTAACTAACACGTCTGCTTAAGATTCAGCTCTTTCTGTGACAAAACATACTACAAACTTTTATGATCGGAAAATATATCTACATGCAACTCATACAGATAATACCTCCAGATCTAAAGTGCAAACACCAGAGCTGCTAACTCTAAGTCATGAATGGCATAATTCTTTTCGTGCACCTTCAACTGCCTAGATGCATAAGCCATCACTTTACCATGTTGCATAAGCACACACCCAAGTGCCACCCGAAATGCATCACAGTACACAACAAAACCTTCTGTACCATCAAGAAGAGTCAAAACTGGCACGATAGTCAACTTATCTTTCAATTTCTCAAAACTATTTTCACATGAGTCCAACCATAAGAATTTTGCCTTTTTCTGAGTCAATTTGGTAAGGGGAGTAGCTATGGAGGAAAAACTCTCTACAAATCTTCTGTAATACCCTGCCAAACCCAAGAAGCTCTGGATATCAATTGGAGTCATAGGTTTGGGCCATTTTCTCACCGCCTCAACCTTTTGGGGATCAGCCTTAATTCCCTCGCTAGAAATAATATGCCCCAAGAAAGCAATAGCATTAAGCCAGAATTCACAGTTGGAAAATTTCACATACAATTCATGATCTTTGAGGGTCTAAAGGACGGTTCGAAGGTGACTAGCATGATCTTCCTCATTCTTAGAGTAAACCAAGATGTCATCAATAATGACTATGACGAATAGATCTAGAAATTGATGAAACACCCTATTCATTAGGTCCATAAAAGTTGTGGGGGCATTAGTCAACTAGAAGGACATAACTAAGAATTAATAATGGTCATATCAAGTTCGAAAAGCTATTTTAGGAATATCAGCCTCCCTAACCTTCAACTAATGATACCCCGAACGAAGGTCTATCTTAGAGAAATATTTGGCACCCTGAAATTGGTCAAAAAGATCATCAATTCTAGAAAGAGGGTATTTGTTCTTAACAGTGACCTTATTAAGATGACGGTGATCTATACGCAAATAGAGGAAACCATCTTTCTTATGCACAAAGAGTACCGGAGCACCCCAGGGAGAGACCCTAGGATGAATAAAGCCTTTATTATAAAGATCTTTTAGCTGTTCTTTCAACTCTTTTAGTTCAGCAGGAGCCATTCGATATGGTGCAATTGAAATAGGATGGGTGTCTAGAAACAAGTCAATATTGAAATCTATCTCCTTGTCGGGTGGAATCCCCGGGAAATCATTAGAAAAAACTTCCGGGAATTCATTAACTACAGGGACAAACTAGAGGGAAGGACTTTCAGTACTAGAATCTTTGACCCGAATGAGATGGTACAAAAAACCCTTTGATATAAGATTTTGGGCTCTAATATAAGATATGAACTTTCCCCTATGTGCTAGGGAATACCCTTCCCGTTCTATCACTGGCTCACTTGGAAAGAAGAAAGTAACATTTTGAGTTCTACAATCTAATGTGGCACAACATGAATGGAGCCAATCCATTCCTAAAATGGCATCAAATTCAACCATATCAATATCTATAAGACCTGCCATGGTATCATGATGATGGACAGACACCACATAATTTTTATACACCCTCCTAACCACAATAGAGTCACTAACAGGAGTGGAAATAGAGAAAGGTTCCGGAATAATTTTAGGCTTAAACCCAAAGCTGACTGCCATGTATGGGATCACATAAGACAACGTAGACCCTGGGTCAAGAAACACATTCGCATTACAGGAAAAGATTTGCAATGTACCCGTGACAACATATGGCAAAGCCTCTGTGTCCTAGCAGTTAGACAAAGCATATAACCAGTTATGACCACTCCCAGTAGTTGAAGTAGCACCCTTAGGTGGTGGCAGTAGTGCTGTGGAGTTATCTTGGGACCTAGCGCCCCCAACATTCCCTCTAACAGTAGGACAGTCCTTGTTGAAATGACCTGACTGACCACAAGTATAACATACGCGCTCACCATAGATGCACCTTCTTGATGGTTTCTTCCATAATTTCTGCAATGAGGATACGGCCTAAATAGTTAGGCATACTCCCCTAGGACTGAGTACCCTACAATTCCACTCCACTGTTGGATTGAAAATTCTGAAACCGTTGATCAACTGGAGGTCTGGGCATAGGGGCGCTAGCCGAAGACTGAGCATTACTCTAAAACTTTTTCTTCAACCATTTATTACCTCATTTGTTACCACCTTGGTGCTGACTATTATTATGGTCTGTAGATCTAGCCCTCTTGGCTTGCCTATCTTTCTTCCTTACCTCTGCCAGCTTTTTCTTCTACTCCTCAACCTATTAAATATGAATGAACAACCTGGAGAAATCCATGTCTCTATTCAACATACATCCTTTACATTCCAACACCAAATCATCCGAAATACTGGTCCAAACTTCCTTATGCGAGCTCTCATGTTACCCGCCAATTCTGGAGCATATCGGGATAGCTGGGTAAACTTCAATGTGTACTCCTTAACACTCATTTTCTTTGCTTCAAGTTCATAAATTCTTCAGCCTTTGACTCCCTCAATTCCTTGGGAAAGAAATGGTCCAGGAAAGTTTCCACAAACTCACCACACACAAAAGACTCATCATCACTACCCTTTTAATCCTCTCATTCACTATACCACTGATTGGCCACATCCTTTAACTGATAGCCGCCAATTCCACCCCTCAAACCTCATTCACGTGCATAACTCTAAAAATTTTCTCCAGTTCATCAATAAACCCTTGGGGGTATTCCTAAGCCTTTGTGCCAGTAAACATGGGTGGGTTCAGCCTCATGAATTGACTAGCGCATGTAACCTCAAATGAACCAGACACATAACCCACATCTTCAGATCGATGGGTCTGAGAGGCCACCGGCTAAGAAATCATATAGACGAAACTCAGTATTTGAAACTTCCCTTTGAGGAAGCTGGGGACGGTTAACACCGGTCCATGGAGCCCAAGGTGGGCTAGTCAGAACTAGAGAAACTCCCGGAGTAGCAACAAACTCTGGGGTACGAGCTCTATTACGGGTCCACATCCCATGTGTAGGACGGATATCCTCATCTTGGGTGTTTTATTCGTTGGTCCTACGAGGAGGCATGATCAATTTTCTGAAATACAGGGAATCAATGGTTAGAGGACAGTCAAACTCTACAACACAGACTAAATCATGAAAGAAAGAGAGAGACATTCCTAAACGCCTTAATGCATCCTACTTATAAGTGTGGCACGCTACACACCCATAAATAGGACTCCACCCAACGCAATTTTACAGACACCCTGGGACCATGAACTGTGCTCTAATACTAAGTTTGTCATGACCCAAGCTGAGGCCCTAGCTGCGATGAGCATCCCGAACCATGAAGGCCCCGGTGCCCTTCTCTATCTAGCAAATATGCATACCATTCATCTACTATAAAGAAATGCAGAAAAGATAATAAAGACGGAAACATGGTCAATCACTTAGTTTAATTAAATAGTAAGAAATTTGAGTTCATAACATTAAAAAACATACACTAGTCTGCGAAATCTCTAACAATATGAAAATCAACATTTGTCTAAAGACTGAGACAAGGCCCCCAATCGGACCACAAAATGAAATAAATTAATACAGTCTTTCAACCAGGCCTTCCGAAATAGAGAAGGCTCACCAACTGCAACTTTTGACTCACAAGTCTACTGATTAGCGGGACCCCGGGACTGTGCCTCAGATCCTAAAATATAGGGGGTCAATAGAATTGTACTGGTATGTAAAATAATCCAAAATAGCATCTTGTTATTACCCAAAATAGATGAGAACATTTCATTAAATATTACATATAAGATAAGTAAAACACATGGGCATAATTTAGAATTTCCAAATGCTTTCTTGAAAACAGGACTCACACTTTATCTTACTCCTGAGATAGATAGACACCCTACATTTCTACAATCTCACGAGTTATATAGATTCGCCCTTGATTCGGTAGCCAAGCCCCCAATCCAAGTGTGCCGCAAGGACTAGAGTCCTAATTACTATTCTAGTATACCAGTGTCTCAAGGAAAAGTATACATTGGCATTAGCCAAATTTATTACCCAAATCGGCAAACTTGATTTCCAGCGATGAGCCCTTACACTCAAATGCTTGCTTCGGGTAACCATCTACCTTTCTTTAGGCCTAATTTTAGTTCTTTAAACAATATGTTTCATATGCAAAGTCATTTAATTCTTAAAATCTTAAGGGCATGTCCTCACCGGGTATCGTCATACCCAGAGCTGCAATTCGTTCATATCGTACCAATGTTACAAGCCATCTCATTCAAATCATGCACTTGACCACCAAACAATCATAATATCACAAGAGACTCATCATTTTGAAATCTCAAGAAAACTTATGCAAATAACCTCTTTTGCAAGACTTAAAACATGCGGTGGTCATATCAGTTTACTCAATCACATGGAATTATTCTTTTTAATGCAAGAGTATAGTTATAGCAAGGAACTCCCTCTCATCATATCATAAACCATGCTAAACACTATGATATTGAGAAACTTACTTTAAAATCATAATTCATGCTTTCAAAGATCACTCACAATACAAATATACACTTTATTCCACAACAAGAGAGAAAAATTCATTGTTCATGCTCTCAATTAAACATTCTAAACTATATATGTATATGCATAAAGGGTCAAGATTTGATTACCACAAAAAGGGTTCAATACAATACACATATTCTCATCAAAACGATTTAATAACATGCTTTTCCAAATAATATTCAAAAACCCCTTTCTTGAAACATAATTATAAATTCTTAAACTTGATAAAACCATAAAATTCATGCCCATGGAGTTTAAGGATAGTCCCACATACCTTAGGTCTTTTAGTTCAAAGAATGAAACCCTAGCCTTGACTTTTTTATTGATAATCTTGACTTAGAAGATGAATCCTTGATTTTTGAGAGGGAAGTTAGGGTTTTGTTTTGAAGGAATTTGAGCAACCTTTGGCATACTATGCCTTAATCACGATTAAATTTCATGTTATGGTTGAGTTATGAAGAGGGAAAAAGACTAAAATATCCTCTTGGACCCAAGAAAAATAATAAAACAAACTGGACACCTGACGCGTTGAGCGTCGCGCCGCGTCGGTAGGACCGACACGATAACCGACACGACGTGATGATATCGCGTTGAACTTCTATTTTTCTCCTCAAAACATGTCTCAAACGTCGTTCGAAAAATTTTAAACTTTCCCGAGACACCCCTGAACATGAATCAACTTAAAAATCTACGTCTCAAGATTGGGAAGATCGATTTTGAAATCATTGAAGTTTAGGAACTCAAAATATGACTAAGTCCTTGTTAACACTTAGACAATTTTCAGGTTATTAGCTCCCGAAGTGTGCTATTAGGGGTGGTACTAAGTCGGGAATACTACGGGGTGTTACATCTATTTATTTTGATTATACATGATATCCAGCCAAAGTGTATCTTTTATAACGTAGGAAATATAAGGCACAGGGCACAAAGAGGATGTAAAAGGGAGATAAACATAAACTCACTTCATATCATTTGTCATACTCAACTCATCCGTTACAAGATCACAAAAAGGGTTTATATAGGTGTCAATAAAGTCCTCTAGACTAACACCTATTAAACACTTTCACACATAGTTGAGTCAAGCCACATTGATAATATTAAAGTTACTTTCTTCGTTTCTTCTTACTTGACCTCTTTATTAAAAGTAGTTGTTTCACTTTACTTGTCCAATTCATAAAATCAAGAGAAGTTTTATTACTCTCTTGGTTTGATTTTAGTTGACCCTCTTTCTAAAAGAATTTGTTTTAATTTAGTTGTTCCTTTGATGAAATCAAGAGAATTTTAATATGTTCTTTTAATAATACCCTTATCATTAAATGACTGAACAAGTTATATATATTCAAATTTATATTTTCAAAGCATAATTAATAAGGCTAATTTGGTAAAATAGACCACTAATAAATATTTTTCTTAATAGATGTGTCAAGTCTATAGGGTCAACTAATACGAAACAGAGGGTGTATGTTCTTTCAATATTACCCCTATGATTTAATAACTGTATAAAGTATTAATAGTTAAATTTAGATTTTCAAAGAAAAATTAGTAAGGTTAGTTTAGTAAAATAACCTCTAATAAATATTTTTTAAAAGAAGTGTCAAGTAAAATGGAATGGAGGGAGTAACCTAGATGATACTCTCTCTGTTTTAAATTTGTTGAACTTTTTTTTATCCTTTGTATTAAATAACTATATGAAATAATAAAGTTAAATTTAAAGTTTCAAAACATCATTAATAAGATTAATTTAATAAAACATAATCCTAACCAACACCGCCAAATAAAATGAAATGAAAGGGAGTTCAAAAAAATCATGCACCTAGGATAACTAAAAGTCATTTGAATCTAGACACTAAAACATTAAAGGTTACTATTTTCAAATTTCAACATATAATACGTTATTGCCTCATATCTCATGCATAATTGTGTCTGTGTAGGAAATGTATTAGATGAACAGGATCAAATTAAAGAAGAAGGATAGACGGACTCATCTAAGGACCTCGTGAAATGAGATAGATAGATGAGCCAAGAAATAAGAGGAACTTTAGAGCTGACCAGATTCGTCTGCGATTCGTGCAAAGCGTGAACTTAGACAAGTCAGGAAGAATTGATCCTACGAATTTTAATGGACTAATTTGAATTATTCCCACACATCTTAGGTCATTGAAACACGCTAGATAACATATTGAGGAGATTGGTAGCAAAAAACAAGAACATATTCTTTTGGAGGCAAGAACATAATGAGAGGCGGAAGCAATATGGGAATTCGACTTTCACTTTCTTCCCTTCTCTACTTGTTCGTAATGAAATTATATGAGCTAAGTTCCTTATCCTAGGTTTGATGGAACCTTTTGTAGGATGAATTCTTGAATAATTTTGGAGTCTAGATTATAGTTGAACAACGTCATTTTGAAGCATTCAGAGATTAATGACTAAGATTTAAAAGTGGAGGTTAGACATCACAAAACTTTGACGCGATCTAATTAGTGATCTAGATCATTGCATGAATAGACTAATAGGTTAGCTAG